>NC_061508.1:256998391-257094241 GCF_022539505.1 Lolium rigidum | reverse complement strand
GTGGTCTCTTATGAATCTTATTCATATGCTTGCAAGACATTAGACGACATTCCACCGAGAGGGCCCAGAGTATATCTATCCGTCATTGGGATGGACAAATCCCACCGTTGATCCATATGCCTCAACTCATACTTTCCGGATACTTAATCCCACCTTTATAGCCACCCATTTACGCAGTGGTGTTTGGTGTAATCAAAGTACCTTTCCGGTATAAGTGATTTATATGATCTCATGGTCTTAAGGATTAGGTAACTATGTATTGAAAGCTTATAGCAAATAACTTAATGACGAGATCTTATGCTACGCTTAATTGGGTGTGTCCATTACATCATTCATATAATGATATAACCTTGTTATTAATAACATCCAATGTTCATGATTATGAAACTAATCATCCATTAATCAACAAGCTAGTTTAAGAGGCATACTAGGGACTTCTTGTTTGTCTACATATCACACATGTACTAATGTTTCGGTTAATACAATTCTAGCATGATATATAAACATTTATCATAAACATAAAGATATAAATAATAACCACTTTATTATTGCCTCTAGGGCATATCTCCTTCACTAACAATACTGCACCAATAACTTTACATCCATATGATTCTCAAAAAAAAAAACATTGCATTCATATGAAAGCCAAAACAACTGAATATCCAAAACATTAACCTTGCACGAGGAACTAACATCACATAAGTACTACTACCAACACGGTGATGTAATCTCCTGTACAAACTGCATATATGTACATCAATATCGTGTTTTATGAAAGAGATGGTAATCATGTGACCATAAATTAAAGGTGATTAATTATATTGCCCAAGTATGATAATAGCATAGTATTTATAGTTTCTGTAGAGTATCTTCGCTTGAGTTCAGGAGATGATAGGTTCGAATCAACCTCCCTTCGTAAAAACATATGCCTAGAAATATTCGTGGGTGTTTTCAGTTATTTATAGCGGATACGGAGGATTACAATTTATACCTTAACAAATGAGTACCGATAACACGTGTTAAATAAATTCCACACATCATGAGAGATAAGAGCCCCTCGCATTTGCGAGGGCCACTATGCTAGTTAATAAATAAAGCAATGTCATAATATCACAACTAAGGTAGAAAGTGAAATTATTCGAATGAAATAAATTGGGTGCTATAGATAAATATTTGATTAAGAATAAAAATATAACTTCTCTTAATTTGTACTGGAGAGAGTACAAATGAGTTTTTTTATTTGAAAAAAATGAGAAAATTTGCCCTCCAACTCCAAATTAAGTGACGTGGTCTTGTATAGATACGAATATATGTACGCATTAAAATATGTCTAGATAACGCAGGTATGGAGTCGAGGTGTATTGTCTGAGTACTCTCCGGTCACCTAAATAAATCAACAAAAGTACATAACCGAAGTCCACTGTCCACGCACAAAATATTTTCGAACGAGTAATACATGGACCGTGGTTAGGCATGAAAAGGAACCAAAGATGTCCAATACATATGTAGAATGCTCGAGATTACCAAAGCATGTATGCGAGCCAGCTGGTGTAAATGTTTCGAAGAGTTATTTGTTACTACCGTGCACTTCTAAAGTTAACCTAGCCTAATTAATACTCCCCTACACTTGATATGCATTTCCAAGTTACATCTTCGTAGCAGCAGAGCTTCGAGAAAGAGCTCGAAGCCTCGGATTGTTCTTCAATTCGAACGCGTGGTTGAGCTCGGACTGGATCGATCGGTGTACACTTCGCCGTGTCCCGTTGACGTAGGGTTTTTTTGCTTTGAGGAACCCTGCCGGATTCTGCCAACTGCCAAACCTCCTTTTTGTATGCAATAGTCAAGCACTCTTGCTTGTCTAGTGGATGACTGGGTGAAGAGAAGCAGACAGGAAACCAGCTGGGGTTCCGCCTACAGTCAACACGCCTACATGTTTAGCTGCACAAAGGAGTTCCGAATCCACTAACTCGATCAGTCATCCACCTTTCTCGCGTGTCAAGTCAAGCTAGCCACACAGATGATACTCTCTCAACGATAAAGCTCATTTTAGGGTTTTGATACAGTATCCAGCACTCAACTTTAGCCCTTGTTCCCTTTAAAAAAAAAAAATAGCCCTTGTGATATGGATAGGTTAGCAAAAAGTTATAGATATTAGGATGTTATATGGAATATATGTGAGAGAATTTGTCACCTAAAGAAAAATTGAAGGTTTAAATACAAGTGGTAGGATGGTAGGGTTGTACATCCTCTATTCCTCTGCTCCAGCCAAATGAGCTATGCTTTACTTTCCATAGACAAATTTAACTACCCAAATGATTTCATGGATTAATTAGTAGCCAAAGTTAGCGAAATCTAATTGTAAGGATTCTGAGTTGGTGTACTCCTGTATCTAATGGACAGTTGGGCAGTACTACTCCCTCCATCATAACTACCCTGCCTTCCAGGTTTAGTCCGAGCCAAATTTTGTAAAATTTAATCAAATATATAAGGAAACATATAAGCACTCAAAATATAAGCTTGCATTATTATAATCATTATATAATATATTTTTTCACATTGGTATTATAGATAATGATGTTTTTCCTATATGTTGTTAAATTATAAAGTTTGCTTTAAACTAAACCCAAAGCTCAGAGTGTCTCTGCATAACATAGATCCACGCAACCCAATTAGAGAAATTACATGTTTCACGATAGAGCCGATATACTTGTCCTAGATTGAACCCTAGATATGCTACATATGGAATTAAGTATGTTTGTCATGGAGTGAGCACTTACATGAACGTGCTATCAGGCTAAGCTAGGGCACAACCAGACACAAGAAACGTGCATTTTTTAGTGTCGCGGTGCCTTTTTTCTTTTAAAAATCATCCGGTTCAATATACTGATTTATTCCACAAATGTGAAAATATAAATTTCGAACACCAAAATAACAAACATGTGGATATGAGTATGCATATTTTTAAATCCCCAATTTTTTATCAGATTTTATCATTTTTATGTAGCCCACAATACAAAGAATTTCACATTGAATTTTTTGCATGATTGTAGGCTACATCATTGAATATCTCCATATTTTTCATTCTTTTTTAAAAACTTATAAATATGATTTTAGTTTTCTAAACAAAGGGATCACTGGAGCTTGGGAGCCAAAAACATTTTCCACGCATGACTTAATTAGAAAATAGCGGAAAATTTATAATTAACAAAAGTGCCGACGGCAAGTACTTTTCTTGCTAGTGCACAATGTCATCAATTTCTACTTGTCGAGACCAAATTAAATTAACACGTTGCTTCCAAAACGAGCCAATGTCATCAAATGGTCTGTTAGTGCACTGCAATATATATAAGAGAAAACAACATGTGACCACATCTTAGTAGTATCTACTCCTAGTAATATTATATTTCGCCCAGGGTCCTCCTTTAAATTAACAATCTTTACTTTGGCCAACTCATATTTTCCTTTCCTGTAACAATAAAAAAAGTTGAATACAACTCACTTTTTTAACACTAATACATCTCACATTAAACAAGCAGCAACATAGCTATCCACAGTAAAAAAATTCATCTCTAGTACTCCCTCCATCCTATACAAGATGTCTTAACTTTGTCTAAATTTAAATGTACAGTTACATCAAAATTTAGAAAAAACTAAAACATCATTTATGGGATGGAGGGAGTACATTTCTTTGGGGGGGGGGGGGCGATATATGGTGGAGTAGGTATGACTAGATTTTGCCTTAGATACTCCAGCCTAACCACTTGCACTCAGCTAAAATTTTGTACACCAAGTCTTTTCTAATTGTCATTTTGGACATCACATAGGGTATGAAATATTCTCTTGACAATTACCTTTTCTAATTACATGCTAGTATAATCAGGTAAACTTAGGAGTCACAGAGAGAAGGAGATTGAACAAGGCAGACTCTGTGTAATTTGTAAAGGTTCAACAATTCTAGAGACAAGTCATCAGAAACACCAACTTCATGTTTTGTCCCGTTTTTCCTAGTATAATATTTTCTTCCTTTGTGAACTGCAGCATCACTCTACCCACCTGAGGAGGTTTGTTAAACAGAAGAAACGTACAACGGCCACATATAAAAATGGAAGAAGCATATGTATGGCACACGGTGTGGACTGCTCCACTTGACAACCAACTTAATTTGGCTGATTACAGGAGTAGGAGTCAATTTTGGCAGCCATGTATGGAGTATGGACTAGACTGGCCAGCTCTCTTCCTATAAAACCCCATCAACACACCACAAACACCACACGCACAGAGCTCTTCACTCTCCAAAGACAGTCACCACAAGAAAGCATCTCCTTCTCCACAGAGCCACAGCTAGATAGCTCAGAGCAAGAAGCTACCTGGTATTCGTAGCAAGTTCAACTAATGGCGCCAACAATGGCCATCACCACCGCCACCCTCGTGCTCCTCGTCGTCTTCCTCCTCGCTCCCACCGCCCTCGCCTCTCGCTCAGGCCCATCCTCGCACCACGGCCACGGCAGCCACGCCAAGCACTCGCCGCCGCCACCACCCCCGCCCGCGCCAGTCGCCCCGGTGGCCGCGGCGCTGGTCCGCACCACCTGCAACTCCACCGCCTACTACGACCTCTGCGTGTCCTCCCTGGCCGCGGACCCCTCCAGCGCCACCGCCGACGTCCGCGGCCTCTCGGCCATCGCCGTCTCGGCCGCAGCCTCCAACGCCTCGGCCTCAGCCGCCGCCCTCGGCTCTAACGTGACCGCGCAGGGCGGCGCCGCCGTCGACGGCACCGTGCAGGCGCTGCTCCGCACGTGCGCGGTCAAGTACGGCCAGGCCCGGGACGCGCTGGCCGCGGCCAAGGTCTCCATCGCGCAGCAGGACTACGACTACGCCGCCGTGCACGTCAGCGCCGCCGCCGAGTACCCGCAGGTGTGCAAGACGCTGTTCCGGCGGCAGAGGCCAGGGGCGTACCCCGCGGAGCTGGCGGCCAGGGAGGAGGCGCTCAATCAGCTATGCTCCGTCGCGCTCGACATCATCTCCCTCCTCAGCGCCACCTAGCTCAACAAAAGCTACGAAAGAGTATACAATGACCAATACGTGCTAGCACAAGCGTACTTACTCCGTTCGCTTTTAATTGATTCGAATTTAGTACAATTTATATTAAATCTGAATCAATTAAATAAAACCGGAGGTAGTATAAATTAAGGGTGTGACCGTATGTACGTGGTAGTTGTAATTACTGTGGCGTACGTGTAATGACACGTACTAACTACTAGTCTGCTTATGTTTCTGCTACTACTAAAGGCCAGGTTGCAGATATTTGTTGAATTATATGGTACTTACTTGATCACGTTATTCAGGAAGCCAAATATTTGGTTCTAAAAGGTATACAATACCCATATGAAGTATTTTTCACTATTCGAAATAATTAGATGACGAATATTTTTGGAAAACCCATTCACCTAAAATTACGCATCAAGTAGTTCAAGTTTCAAGTAGGGGTATTTAAAGTGTGCAAAAAAAAAAGTTGACGGAAGAATCTCCCGGCTGTGCATTTGAAGATGCACAACTGTTAGTTTCACAAATCTTACAAAGTAGTAATAATAAATAAGAGATAAAAACAATAGTACAGGATTTCAAATATTTGTTGAATTCTGGTACTTACTTGATCACCTTAAACAAAGCCATTAAAGCTTACGTGATTTCAAATATCCAAGAAAATTGTGCTCTCGAACTTTCAATAAATATGATTTACGTACTCATAATTATTGGTATTATATATATTTGTTAGTGGTGCGCTTTACAGAGCTTCACCATGAATACATATACATACATTATAAAACTAAAATAAATATATACATACATTATATATTTTATGCTCATTCAAGAAGGAACTTTGTTATAAAACATGGTTTAAATTAAGGGTGACACAATTTTATTTCAGTATGTAAATTAGAATTGTATAATTAAGAGCATTAATGCTAACATTTAGCAATATTTGTAGGTGGTTAATTGCATGATTTTTTTTGTATACATGTTAATACTGCATCATGAAAAGAATAGTTTCTAAAAATTACAAAAGTTGAGTACAAATTTTTCATCCCTCTACCATTCCCTCTACCATTTTTCCAACAATGAAAGAGTATGTTCTTCACACATATCTTTCAACCGCGTCATGGTGAGACTCGTTTGGATAAACCGAGTTGTAATTTTTAAATTTTGAATAATAATCATAAATGGAAAAGTGTTTAATCAGAACATGAAAAATGGGATTCAATTGGTCTTAGTAGTCCTTTGGAACAGAGTGGAAGAAGGGTGGAGACTCTCGAACGAGGAAAATGATCCCTTCGAAAGAATTGAACAAGGAGCCGTATGAGGTGAAAATATCATGTACGGTTATGTAAAGGCACCCGAAATTGTTGAATATCAACAACTTATTAAACAGAATCCCATTGTTTTAGAGCGAGTTGAGGGAATAGGTTTTATTAGAGGTGAAGAAGCAGTAAATTGGGCTTATCAGAACCAGTGTTACGAGGTAATGTGATCTTCCTAAAGTAGATTTTTATGAGTCTTACAACCAATTTGATTGGAAAGTCCAATGGAAAATAAGGAGATGTGTTAGCTCCCTATTTAGTACGAACCAGTGAAATGAGGGACCCTCATTCTACTCGTCCATCCCTCTTCACGAACTTGTACAATCAATGCCACAAAGACATCAAACTCGATTATCGAATATATAAGCAAAGGGGCAACGGTTTGGCATAAGATATCCGGGGATGTGGAAAGAGCAGCTATGAAAAGCGGAAAACCCGTCATTGTTTCTTCTCCGAGAAAATAAGTTGACGGCCCGTAGACCTTCCACCTCCACACAGCATTGCTTCGTCAGGCTTTCGCCCATTGCGCAAAATCCCTCACTATTGCCTCCCATAGGAGTATGGGTCGTGTCGTGGCCCCAACGTGGCTGATCATCCTATCGGTGTCTCATGAAGAAGCATCAGCTAACTCTTTGCCAACAGTCGTGGTAAGACAGAGGATGCAATCGTTATCTGGAATGATTGGGCATAGCAGAGAAGAAAACTTACAAGTAGCAAAAAATATACACATTGCAATGAAATGAAAGAGGGAGGAGCTGATGCATCGGCTACCAAGATCAGCTAGGAGAAAGCGATGGTATTGATCTGGAATTCAAATCAGCAAGTAAGTACTTTGAATCTCGAATTGACATCATAGCTAGTAGGAGTGCAATCTCCACAGTTGGGGACGGAGAGGCTATGGTAGGAGCAGGATATCCTATCGAGGATGGATGCTGATTTCCTAGAGATACCCTTTGACAGAGCACGAGGTTTGGCCAGCTATCTTGACGAAGATTGACTTCAGCAAAAAAAGAATTCATTTACTTTGGACTGCCCTCCCTCTTTAATCAGAGTTGTGAAATAAATAAATAAATAAATAAATAAAGCGAAGTAAGGCTGCCCTATGGGTATTTGATCTTGCCCCTCGCACCTTTTTTCATGGAAAAAAGGGAAATATTAATTTCTCCATTCATTGAACCCTAGTCCGGGATTGACGGGGCTCGAATCCACAACTTTATCCTTGACATAGCGGTGCTTCGATCAACCGAACTACAATCCCCATGGGATGTATGGCATACCTATTCTTAAATAGAACCCTAAGAAGATTTGATTCATCTGTCTGAGTTCCCAAGCAGCATAGAGCTTTGAAAGCTCCAACTTGGTCAAGATCCGAACAACGACGGAGCACACAACTACAAGTTTAATAATTAGTTGTCTTTTTCTATTTGGATTTCAGTACGAATAGGCGTTTACATGAGATGTTTGCATGAGATCAGTTGAGTAGGCTTGCTTTAGTTGTCCGCTATAAGATAGTAAGGGACTTTCCGGAAAAAAGGCCGAAGGCTTCGCTAATATTTTAAAGATTATTCTATGGATTTATCATAACACCCTTGTAGTTTTCTATGGTACATTGTTTGTTTTAAGTAAGGAATCAATTTGTTCCATTGTTTTCATAATAGTGGCAGGAATTTTCAATAAGGAACTTGTTTTTTGTACTATATCTAACTACTAGGTCTCCTCATATTGAGTGAATGACTTGAAGTCATATTGAAACCCCATGAAGTCGAGCAGTCTCCAAAAAATACCACAATTATAGTGATGATTTTTCCAGTGTATTTTGGTATCACCTCCATTCTAATTATATATCTTCTCAAATAGTACATGAGTGCATCAAGCTCACGTGTCCTTGGTAATTCTACTCTGTTGTGCCCTTGGTAAGAGCATCCCCACTCGTTGGCGCTCCCCACGCCCAAATCCGGCGAAATTTTCGTCCGGATTGGAGGAAGATTTGGCGTGGGGAGCGCCGAAGTTCCAGCCGTCCCCCCGGCAGGAAACCCCCAACCTCGACCATTTGACATATTTCAAACAAATTTAACATAAAATTTAACAAGTTCGGCGACCAAGAGTACGAAAATTGATGAAACAAATTCGGCGATAATCAGTACAATGTTTAACAAGTGCTGAAACAAATGAAGCACACAATTTCACAATTTTTCAAACAAATTAAGACAGACTAGTTGGCGTCGGCGTTGGCGTTGCCTCGGAGCCTCCATATGTGCTCCACCAGATCATCTTGCAGCAGCTGATGCATTGTAGAGTCTCGAATCTCCTGGCGCATAGCAATGAAGGCGGCTCATGATGGAGGCACCTGGTGATTAGGCTGTGCAAGAGGACCCTCTCTCTCATATGGTGCTTCTTGCTCAGCTAGAGGAACCGGATGCTTTCGCTCATTTTCAATAATCATATTGTGTAGGCACACACAGCAGTTCATCACCTCCCACATCTGATCTTTGGACCAAGTCATAGCGGGGAACCGGACGACAGCAAATCTCTGCTAGAGGACACCAAATGCACGCTCGACGTCTTTTCGGCAAGCTTCTTGTTTCTTCACAAACTCGCAAAGTTTGGGGGTGCTAGGGTTCGAGATAGTCTTGACAAATGTTGCCCACTTTGGATAGATACCGTCTGCAAGGTAGTATCCTTTGTTGTAGAGCCGACCATTGATCACATAGTCCACCGGGGGAGCATGACCCTCAACAAGTTTGGAAAAGACCGGGGAGCAGTTTAGGACGTTGATGTCATTGTTGGATCCAGGCATACCAAAGAAAGAGTGCCAAATCCAGAGATCATGGGTAGCCACTGCTTCAAGTATCACAGTGCAACCTTTTTTGTGACCCTTGTACATTCCCTGCCACGCAAACGGACGGTTCTTCCATTGCCAATGCATGCGAGTCAATGCTTCCAAGCATCCCCGGAAAACCTCTAGCTTCATTTGTTGCAAGGATCCTCCGAGTGTCTTCGACAGTGGGTGATCTCAAGTAATAGTCCCCGAACACTGCTATGACGGCCCCTGCGGAACCGGTAGAAACAATCAAGGGCGGTGGACTCCGCCATCCGAAGATAGTCATCTGCAGTATCACCGGGAGCTCCATACGCCGACATCCTCATAGCCACCGTGCACTTCTGCAGTGACGAAAATCCAACCAAACCGAGTGCAATCCGCCTTGCATCCGAAGTAGGGATCAAAGTCTCGGATGGCATACACAATTTCCGAAATAGCTTTCTGCTCATCCTGAAACGACGCCGCAAAACACTCTCACCGTGCAATGGATTGTCGGCGAAGTAGTCGGCGTACAACATGCAGTAGCCCTCCATTCGCTGTCTCGGCTTGCACTTCCGACGACCTGGTGCCGACCCACCACGTCGACCAGTTGCCAGTCCGGCGTACATGCTTGCCAAGCAACCGAGGATCATCATGTGCTCGTCGTCTTGGGCGGCTGCTGCCATCTCTTCTTGCATAAGCTCGACGAACATCTGCTCCTCCTCTTCGTCCGAGTCCATGGCCGGCGAGGCAAATGGACGAACACCTGACGGGCGTGGTCGAGGCAACCCGAGCCGCGAGCGACGAGGAGCAGGCCAAAGTCGGGAAACAGGCCGGCGGAAGAGCAGCCAGATAGGCCGTCGTCGAAAGACGGCGGAATATAGGCAGGTGGGGAAGGAGGGACGGCGGAATCTGGGCAACAAGCCGGCGGGGTGGTGCCGGCGGCGAGAGAGATACGAGGGGTGGAGGTGGGGTTCGTGTGTCGAGTCACCGACAGATCGGGTCCTTCCCCGCTTTTCACTCGTCCGGAGTCCCCGATAGGACCCCGGGGGCCGGGGATGGCGTGGGCTCGCCGGATGGATGAATGGCCAAATCCGGACGAAAACGAGGAACCGGGGTCGCGACTGGGCCGAATTTCGCCATCCGGATTGGAAAATCGTCGCTCGGGGGCCTCGTCGGGGGGACGAGTGGAGATGCTCTAACTCCACTACGATAGAGGTCAGCTTAACACTACTTGTAAATGATAAACTTTGCAACTCTTTTCGTGTATATAGTAATTCCTCTCGCATAATATTTGTCACAAATAACTAATAAGAGGTAACAAAGTCATAGCCAAATCAAAATACTTCCGGAGTATGTTGTAATAGAAACTCTCTTGATCTTGATTATGGAAAGACCAATACTTTTTGTTCAGTTTATACAAAAAAGAAAGACAATTAAAGATTTTCGTGAAAAAATAATATGGACGATTTAAAGAATTAGAACGATCCCAACTGTTTTCTTCGAGAACACAGAAAATGTCCATGCATCATTGTACAACGGTAGCAGCAAAAAGAAGACATCGCCCCTCTTGAATTCAGGTGCCCTACACAAAACCACCAAAGCTTAACCGATTTAACTGGTCATTGCACTGAATTTGAACACCAAAAAAACTAACTAGACAATGCATCGGGATGGGAATATGTACACTAGGGTAAAAATCGGAACCGGCTCCTCTAACATTGAGGAGCAAAGTCAGGAAAAAGAAGGTGGCAAAGTCAGGGGAACTGTAGCATAATTACCATATTATGTGTTAAAAATAATTACTGTAGATGATTACTGTTGACATAAAAAGTTTGAACTAAATTTTTTTGCACCATAATTTTGTGTGTATGTAGTTACTCTAAATGCATAACAAAAATTTGTATTGTTTGAAATAATTTAAATCCTTTTGGCCTTAATCACACAAATTGAAAGAAGAGAAGTCAGGATACTGTTGCTTACCTGACTTTGCTCCTGCACGTTAGAGGATCCCGTCCCGTAAAAATCGTCATAGAATTGGGGAACTAGTAATGACTAGTTGAATGCCCGTGCGTTGCTACGGCTTCTCTAATTTTTTCTTGATGTATGGATGTAAATATGATGCATGTGAACTTATACTGAGAAGTTCAGAAGAAATAGCATATGATCTGTCTATGAACCGAGCATGGCAAACCAAAGGACAACTGGTAGGAAAATTTACAAAAAAATCAGAGATTCAGTCCTATTGTATTTTCTATGCTCGGCTGGTGTCACGGCACTCGATTGATCATAGCGCACGGTGGCGAGGGCCATTCTCTCAATTGTGCTAGCATAGTTGTTGTCAGGCAGTAGACTTCGGTAACATGCTCCGCTAGATTGCCTCCTTATACGATGGTATTCGCCGGATCAAGCAAAAATTAGATTTGAAGAACCATCTGAATTGGCAATCATGTGAAATTGGGACCTCACCCTCGTGGATCAGCAGACAATTGTTGTTGCTTCCTTCGCGATAATTAAGGGCGTGCCACATAAACTTCTTCGGCATACCTTATCTTGAACCCTTGTCTTTGTTGCCACTTGCACTTCAGAATTACATTAACCTCCATGCATGATCATGGAGATACTGAGAAATATACATTATTTTTTAAAATTAAGAACACACTATGCAAGATCCTCCTACATGCTGACTATGCGCATGTAATCTTACGCCAGCATGTAATCGTGATGTCACATGTCACAAAGTTGACACAAAAAACTAAACAAGGACAAATGTTTGAGCAGATGATGCAAGAGGTTGACTTTGACAATTGAAAATTCTCTGCTAAGTGTTTTTAACTTCACTAAACAAGCTTTGAACTAAGCTTTGAGTGCAATCATTTATCAGTAACAAATAGGTTTATGTATGCCAAAATTGACTAACCTGTAATATTTAGCCTTTCTAAAAATAACAAGTGCATAAGATTTACTGAATATTTCTCGTAAAACTTGAGAAGCTCAAGTCTAACGTGCTCGCCCTCTCTTTGGTTTCGTTTCCAAATTTTCTGATGTTTGGATGGCATAATTTCATGATTCAAACTCTTGAAGGAGATCTTTTATAGGGATACACAACATGATATGAAAAATGAATGAACAATTTACATTCTATGGAAGTGAACTAAAAAATGTGATAGATATATTTAGGGTGAAACACATATGAACTGAAACATCATATTGTTTTTCCATAAGTAGTACAGAGATACAACAAAAATCATAATGAGATGGATGACTATTAACAATGTCCGAACATCAAGAATTTCTTACAAGTAATGAATTGGTGGTAACCGATATGCGTGATCCTTTGAAGCCGGATCCTTTTGAAGCCATTAAAAAAAGTCAAAACTGAAGTAACAATGCAGCAGCAGCTGAAGGGGTATATATACAAGGTACTCGGCGAATAAATATCGAACTTTAACTATAGGAATAGCTTACATCATGAAAAAAAAATGGTTATATGGACCTTGTAAATACTGAGAACAAAGGGTCGAAAAGCTTTCGCAGTTTGTGACGCAGATATAACATAGTGCTCGCAAGATAGACTATCCGAAGTATCTGACTAAGAAGACAGAGATGGCACAATCCTTGATGGTGTGTTCAGTCCCTGCTCTACGAACTCTACTATTTCTCTACCATGACGGTGCTCCTTACCTTTTCCGCTGCTGCCACCACTTCCTGGAAATTTAGAAGCAGTACATTCCTACAGTGCAAAATCTAGCTATTTCTGAAAAACCAAACAACTCTAGTCTGATTTTATTTTGCTTCTTTGACCCAGCTGCGAGAATTGATGCGAAGGAAAGTATTGTTGATTAGATTAGTAAACCGCTAAGTCACATGTGAGATTATTCATGGTTAATAAACCATTACAGGAGCAACCTAACATGTTCAGTGGTCAGGGAAAGCCCCATATTTTCTTCTTCAATCAAATAGTAGCGCTTCTAATTATCAGAACAAAGAAATTAGGGGCATTTGAGCAAATCTTTTGTTACCGATGTACATGGGTCTCGTCCCTCCATATCCGGCATGAAAACACGTATGACAATCCAAATGTAAAACCGTGAACGACCTAAGAAGATATACCACTTTGAAGATGGAATACTATAGAACCTGTAAACAGCGGCAAATGATATTTGACAAACGATTGTACCTACATGCTCTCATGTACTGGAAGAGGTCCCGTAGGAACTCGAAACAGCACTGGGACCACAAAATTTAAACTCGCAAGATGGAAATGTCAAATATTGGCATACAAATGTGAACTGAACTGGTTGACAAGCAGAACAAACTAAATTGAGGAAAAAGCTTGAGTTAGGGGCAAAAGTAACATGCCAGTTACCACCAGGGAGGTCCAAGCTCGGCCAGCCGCTAAAATACGAATTCAAAAATATAAGGAAAAGCAGAAGTGCGGAACCTATAGTCGATAGATTTGTTGTTGCTAGTGACCAGTTCCTCTTCCTCCTGCAACCTCAGTTCCTAATCTTTGAACGTGTAAATGAAGCATTGCCAAGAAAGTCGAGCACGGCTGTCACTTCGTGATCAGAAGAGATGTTCGATATTGACCAGAAACCAGAAGGTCAGGTGTGGGGCAGAAGGAATCAATAAACCCATCAAACCCATAAATTAGATCAGTGATGCGCCGGAGGTACGGCGAGAGAGGCGAGTACCTAAGGACGGACCTGATGTCCGCTGTATGATGGGGACATTATTCGGAGGAAGCACTGCCGGCCACCACCATCGCCGCCAAAAAATATATTTTCGTCAAACCATATTTGGAGACGTGGTCTGCAAGTGAGGTGGCCGACCCAAAATGTTATTCCTTGGCTGCCGACGCTGCGTGTGACCGCCCCGCATTTTGGTCGCCGATAGAGCAGCGATGCGGAGCAGGGGATATGCATTCGCATTGCGGTGTCGTCGGGAAGAAAATGAGGAGACTGCCGGAAGAAACAGAATGGTAAGGTAACCTCGAACGAGGAGGATGTTTGTTTTATGATGATCCCAAATTTTAGCCCGGATTGCTTTTGATAGAACCCATGATTTCTTTCCATGTTTGCTTTCCGGTGATTTACTTCCACGTTTTCTTTCCCGTGATTGGTGTTTGTTGTCCATATTTATATAAATTACCATGATTGTAGCGATCCTCCGATTGATTGGTATATAAAATTTCCTTAACTCGTGATTACAAACGTATTGGACGCGCATGCGATCCGGCGGTGCTGATTCTCTGAATGTTTGATGGGCGTTGAATTCGAGGGTTGAGATTGCTCCAATGTTTGATGTCAAAGTAACACACCATCCCCAACTCCAATATAATAGTAAAGATGGTTGGTAAACTCAAAGTTTGGGCCATCGACATGATGGATCTTGTCTCCTTGGACCATTTGAGTTTTTTGAGAAAAGGAAAGCAGTAGCGACTGAAGTAACATGCTGCTACTCCTGATTTTATCATGGAGCGGGAATAAAACTGAAAAGCAGCAAAGCATGGTCGTCCAATTGTTCCCCGCTGTACTGGGTGCACGTGCACCTGAAGAAGCGGTTTCAATTCATCAACGTGTTCTTTCTCTGCCTATTTTTTTCTCCTCCTCGGCAGTAACCTGACTGTTTAATTCTTGGTCAGATAGAACTTATTTAGAGCTCGATCATGTCTTTAACTGTTGGATTTGTCACATAGATTAATGTTGGTATGGTTGCAACCGAAATTTTTCCGGTTGAAACATGGGTACAACTGATTTTTTTCCAGTATTGAACTGGTTTTCTCTTCAGTTGTATATAGTGGTTTCAACAGATTTTTTTTTTCATTTTTACACTATGGCACCTCATGAATCAGCGGCAACTAATATGGACCAGAGCAGGGGAGTACTTTTTCTTTTAACTGATTAGCTCAGTTGCATACTACTAAGCACACCCGGTACAAAAAATTTATACGTGGGCGATGTCATTCGACCGAGATTGCCATTCGCACCAATGACCTCCTTCTCTTCCAATTTACTCTTATGTTTTGAGTTTACCTTTCAAAACTAGTCTTCTGTTATCCACAACTACAAAGTTTTACTGTTGGCTACACGAGGTAACATGTCTATATGATGGAGAACACGATCATGTTCATGTGACTTTTCTCACGTAACTAGTAAGATTGCACGTGCAACGCACGAAAATTCATTTATGCTCCACACATTAGTTTATTTGAACTTCCAAAATTTTGAGTGCACACGCTTTGCAAGGTACATGTTATAACTGTCCCAAAAAGAAGACAAGTAAGCGCTTGATCAATGCTAATCTAAAGAGAACTCATAAAGTAAAACATACCATTTCTGTATTCTAATGATGGCATGGTGAAGTAAATATAATACACAGTTACATTCAGCGGTCACTTAATTATTAAGAAATTATGACTAAAACGTTCACAGGTAAAGACTTCAATACAAGGGGAAAAAATGTGTAATTACACTTGCAATGCAAGAGCAAGAGAACCAGAGCTCTCGTAATGGAGTAAGAGTACCAAAGTGCCTGCTCAGCGATGTTGAGGTAGACGGCAACGAACCATGTCGATGAGATGGACATCAACGTCATGTACTAACACGGTACGGCAGGCTCCTGCCTACCCCAGTCTCACCTGCAGATCACAATGCAACCGATATCTCAATGTAAATAATGTAGATATTCCTGCTTCTCAAAAACAATACTCCTATAAATGAGTATTCAGAATCAATGAGCAGTAGCGAGAGGGATCCAAAGTTTACTTGTTAATACCCTGGTAAGTACTTCATGCAGCAGTCACACCGACTATATTACATCATCAGCCCAATCGGTTGATACAATTAAAACAGCTGATTCTAAGAAAAAAAGTTTTTCATTGTGAGAGGAGCTTGTTAATACCCTCGATACGCATTCGACCCTAGCTGGAGGCACGTCGTCGTCATTGCCGTACTACCACAGCTTGAAAAGCTGCATAAAGGCTCCATCTGTTCATGTGTGAATCACCGCCTGCACCTTGTCAAGCTCCTCCTCGACTTGTTGACACATTTTAATGTATCGGAGAAACTTCTAAACACTTCAAATGGGGAAAACACGATTTGGTTTGGCAAGTCTCCATTACCATAGCAGTATATCCACCAAATTAATAACAAGGAATACATTCCTAACTCGCCTCCACAACAAATTCAAAAGAAATTAAAGGATTCACTGACCTTTTAGGTGGACTTTTCTGAAAATAAAATGAAAATCGAGTTATAAAACAATTTACAAAACTGAAATAACAGGGAGAGAAAAAATAATCATAACAGTTGTACTAAACAGAGAACTAAACATCTGAATAACATTAATTGGAAGGTAAACAAATATTTACTTCAAATTTAATTAGTTAGTTGAGAATATCCCAAGAAAGCAAAACTGAGCAGCTGCATACTACTTACTCGCTACTAATGGAAAAGGTAAATCCAAACGCACATCTGCCCAGTGTTCTTGCATCATTGGCTATCTGCACTTTTGAGTAACTCTGAAAGCACAAATCAATGTAAGTGAAGATCTATCAATGTGAATCTAAAATCAGCATACACATGTGGAATGCTTACCATTGTCAACTTCAAGGTCCATGTTCTAATGTTTGCTGATGTTCTTAAAGCACTTAAAGGACCAATTACAACTCTCCGAACCAGTCCAGTTTTCAGCTCATTGTACTGCAAGATGCTTGGCCCCTATGAACATCTAAATTTATGCCCAATGGTGTTATCTTTACCTCCACACTTGATGCTAGTCTTTCCAACTCCAGTTTACACGAATGTGAAGTTCAAATGAAATGTTAGCACTGTCATAGAATCATCTCATTTCATATATGCTGCCTTTGTGTAAGTTTGAGACTTCAGTAGGCCAATCTTCACTTTAACACACAATGGGTTTATCAATGGATCATGCTTTTCCAAACATTTGTGTAAGCTGGCTTTTACAGTGACGCATACTTGTCCATAAGGGATTATTGTGCCATTTATTCCAATGTCATCGTATGAACCCAATATTCGTTACTGAATTAGTACTATGGTGCCTAAATAAATCCAGTCATGACCAAAATTTATAATATGACAAATCCTAGACTACCTTATGCATAAATTTTGAAAGAAATACAAATAATCAAAATGTTTAACAATGTTGACTGTCAGACAAATATAGACATCAGATTGTTCAGCCTCATCATAGAACACATTGTCAAAGCTGAATATGAAATTTTTGGTCCAGCTCATCCTAACCCAAGTAATTCGCAACACATCAGGGGAAGGCACTAATCAAGCACGAGAAAACAAAAAATAACGTGCCAACAATATCACAAGGATTTTCCGTGAATAAGATATGGGCAACAAACGGAATTATGGAGAAGGCATCTGTACCTCGTTTTATGATCTAGTGGTTCCATTCATGCTAATACCTACCAGCCTATTATGTAGTTGTGTAGGAGATATCAAGAAGAATAATACTCAATCAGAATGGACCACAATACAGATGTGCAACTCACAAGGAACTGCACCTGGACATGAACGCAAAACAGATGTACTACGTTCCTCCTACGACAGAGCTACAGGTAGAAGAGTGTCCCAACCTTCAAAGCAAAAAAGACCCTTGGTCCAATTTCTTGAAGCGGGCCTTTTCACCATCAGCATTCTGCTTTTTGTGGATGAGTGGCCTGAATGGCACACACAACCGTGACTTAGGAGTTTGATATCCTGGCATCAGTGCGTATCACAAAGCACTAAGATATCAGTAACTTAAGATAACTGGGTTAATTTTCTGTCATAACAATATGATATACTTTGATCTCTACCATTGGTTGGCAACAGGTCTCTATTCAAATTTAAGACGCTGAACCTGAAGAAAGTGCAGCAACCGGTGGTCGAATTGTAGGGAAGTTGTGGAGTTGCGTGAGTTCAGCCAATGTGGGTGTCGTCGGAGTAACGGTGTTCAGGTCGTCCTCTCTTCCCGGCGTGCAGCGGCGTCGCTTCCCGGCGTGCAGGGCGGCGTCGCTTCCCGGCGTGGAGGGCAGCCTCGATTCCTCGACGTGGAGGGCGGCCTCGATTCCCCAGCGTTGAGGGGGATTCGCTTCCCGGTGTTGAGGGCAGCCTCGCTTCCCGGCGTGGAGGGGGGATTCGCTTCCCGGCGTTGAGGGCGGTAGGGCGGGTAGATTGTAAGGCGTTAGCGGCCAGGGAGGATGGGGCGGCAGGGCGGCGACGAAGAGAGGACGGCTGCGGTGGGAGGGCGGCGATGGGATCTTGATGATAACCGCTCGTTAATCATGCGGGGGAAGGGATTACCGTGGTATGAGTTGTCCGCTCCCATCAAACACGGAAGAGACGTGAGACGTCAGATATTTTGATTGTGCGGCTCAGATGTGTTGGATCCGCCCCTCTGGGGCTTTTATTAGTAGTAATGATAAGATCTGACCTTTTTTCCTTCACTATATTCCTCTTTACATGTAAGAAAGTAACCTCCGGTATGCGGTTGCAAAAGCCAAAAGAAGGCTGGCTGGCTGGCAACCAAACAGTGCATCCAAGATGCCATTAACCGCACTAAAGATGGATCCTTTAATCACAGGCTAAAGATGAAGGTTCATAGGCCAATGGAGCCTTTAATCACACTATTCTGCTTTCCAAAATAAAGGCTCCATCCCTACTTGGTGATCTCTCTTATTAGTGAGTTTGCTAGTACGAGTCAACAACTTACGAAAGAATCTGTAGAAATCAAAAGAATACTTCAATGCTGCATTGGCAAAAAGAACACAAGTGCAGTTCTCCAACATTTGTAAGCATGCTGATATGGATCAAAGTTGACATCAGGCAGACAAACATAAATAAAAGCGATGAATCAAAAAAACTAGTGACGAACAGAGTCACGAGGGCAGCAGGAGGAGCTCTGGTCATAAACAAGAAAAAGGTTGTAGAAAGTAAAACCACGTTGATATAAAAATAAGATACGGAGTACATAGTACCAGATAATGGAAAAGAAGCATGCATAAATATCAATGGGCACTCAAAGTTTGCACAATCCAACAACCTCAGGCGATACCAAAATATATCAACCAGTGTTCCACGCACATCCCTACATCACGAGCAACTCACTTCATATTACATAAAATACAGAATTCTCTAACACTTCCAATACCATAACACAACTGGGAGACCAAAAGGAGCTCAAAGTTGAATAGGCTTGATCTTAAAGTGGAGGTTGATAAGTGAAAACACGAAACACTTCAGGTCCTGCACGCAAAAACATCAAGAAACGTTAGGAATAGTTACAGGTACAGAGTACTGGTGCAAAACAAAAAGTACTAGTTATCCTCACAACTGTTGGAGCCAATTAGTCATTAATCTTGACGGGGTTAACAGAAGCAGCTCGTAACATGGTTTTGTGCCCAGCTTTAAACTTTGAGTATAATGCATGTGTCACTAACAGTTCCTTAATGTAGGCAAGGAATTATTAATATATGGCCACACATGGCATTTGTCCACTAAGTCAACCTAAAAGAAAATCACGGATTTAATGATCAATATTCAATAGATGGCAGACAATTTTAGTCTTTTTCATTACGTAGAAATAATCAAATTAAGAATGCCATCAGAAGTGCACAATTATTAACTCAATTAAGTTTATTCTAGGGTGGAAACCTAGCATCTTGAAAGTACTCCATCCGTTCAATAATATAAGACGTTTTAGGTTGTAGTAGATTCATCTATTTTGGTATGGATCTAGTCTACTTTTAATGTGTAGATTCACACACTATGGTGTGTATCTACTTCACTTTAAAATGCCTAAAACATCTTATATTTGCAAATGGAGGGAGTATTTCTAAGGAACCCTGATGCGCAATCAATTATACTCATGTACAGGAATAGTCTGTTAGGTCAGGAAAACTACCAATTTGGTTGGGTTTCAACAGTGTCTTTGGTAGTACAAAACCCAAAGCAAATGTCTTGCTCTTTTTTTTACATTGCAAGCATATAGTAGAGTTTAATAGGTGAATGTCATATCATGTTCAAAATTTCTTTCTTTGACTTTATATACTTCGTCTATTTTTACAACTTCCATACATGCCATGCTTGCTTGTCAAGATGGAATCAGGAACACCTCAGAGAAGGAAAGGACACTAGCAGATGTCAAACTGTATTTTTGTGTTTTCAGTTTTCATCTTGGTAGCTCGTAGACACTAGTATACACCAAAAGGTTGATGTGATGTGGCATGTGTATTTTTGCTTCCTTTAGATAGCAGGTAGGGTGCTTACGGTGGTACCATGCTTTAATGACTGGGTTTAAAAGGTTGTGACAAATTGGTTGTCCCTTTTTTGTAATGGACAGGGTGGGTCCAAATTTCAGAGAAAATAAGACAATTTGACATCTAAGCTAGCCATTCAGCAGCAATATATCTCAAAATCAGTCAGCTTGAATTAGACATAATGCAAGTGAAGATATGGCTTTACTCCTCCTGCAGCTGATAGATAACACATTACAATGAAATTACAAACTGGTGAACATATTGACAGCGTGTTCCCAAACTGATAAACATATCAGAGTGTTCCCAAACTTCAAATTTGGTTGTTAAGTATATAACGCAGTGTACAGCGAATGAGCTTGCCAAAAGGATAGCTCAACACCAGCACAAATTGACAGCAAACCTGTTAAGGGGCTTCCCATTTTCTATTAGTTATCAGTACCATTAGAAAAGCATTCTAATTGCTACCACTATGACTGTACAGACGGAATACATGAATCTACTAACAAATGTGTTACCAAAATGCACATTAGCAGACACTGATGTTTTTCCATCAATTTAAACAGCAAAATTTCTGCAGCGTCATTGTCCTGAACATACTTCAGTTAAGCTGATTTTTAACCATCAAGCTTGTAAATGAGCCAGTGCCAGTATAACCTCTCCCAAGTGAACAAACCTAAGCACATAATCTGTGATGCTATGCATGAAGTTTTCCTCTGGTGAGTTTAGATGTATGCCAATGACAACACATATTTGTCAAACTGGAAGGTACATCCAAGACATAATCGACAAAATTAGCACAAAACTGTGACTACTGTTCGGTTAAGTTATGTTCCAAATAGCAAGCAGAACATATAATCCACATTGCTGACACGAAGCAAAGTGTGTTGGCGATTCTTGGGCAATAATGGGGTTGGAATTACCTGGACGAGGTAGTAGAAGATGCGGAGGCCCTCCGGGTCGTTGCTGGTCTGGACGTCCACGAGGGAGCCGATCTTGGAGGTGGTGAAGGAGATGTGCTCGTTGCCCATGACAATCTCGAGCTCCTGCCTGCCGACGCGGTCGGGCTCCGGCCAGTTGCTGTCGTCCTCCTTCATTATCTGCCAACAATTCCAGCACCCACAGATTCGGCCGTCAGTAACTAGAACCCCGCAACCCTAGATTCCTTCCTGTTGGTAATTAGCAAGGGGAGTACAGACCTCGGAGTCCTGGATGACCCTCCTGGCCTCGCGGAGCACAGAGGGGGAGACGAAGACCTCCTTGCGGATCATGGTGTCGTTCTTGTAGTTGGAGTTGTTGGCGTACCGGAGCTTGCCGTCGGGGCGGAACTCGAACTCCAGGAACTCGTGCCCGAACTTGCCCTTGTGCCCCACGTAGTACCGCAGGTAGAACTCCGCCCCGCTGGCATCCTCGCCGCCCGCGCCGCCGGCCGCCGCCATGGTCTCCTCTTGGTTCGTGGGGGCGGAGGTGGTCTGTTCCTGTTCGTGCTTGCCTCGTCGTCGACCTCGAGACCTTACTGGGTACTGGACCTCAATTTTCTGCCTATTCCTCCTTTTATGGGCTGTCTTCATGTTTGGGCCGATGTAAGGCCTGTATTTGGAGTCTGGTACGTTCTCCTCTGTAATTCAGTCTGAGGTCCGTTTATCGTTAACCCATAAAAAAAAGGTTCAATACGTGTTCAAATTCTCCTCTGTAACAGTAGATTTTTTCCCCTACTATGTAATTTTATACCAAAAGTATATTTACATACGTACAAACATACAAAGAAAAGGGAAAAGATAAAAGGCAGGGAGAAAATTCAGAGATTCGGCTGTATCC
The DNA here is from genome assembly GCF_022539505.1 of Lolium rigidum. NCBI lineage: Eukaryota > Viridiplantae > Streptophyta > Magnoliopsida > Poales > Poaceae > Lolium > Lolium rigidum. The sequence goes on along the minus strand of NC_061508.1, from coordinate 257,071,989 downwards.
AATCCTGAAGGTGTTGAGCCTTTTTCTGTTTTTGCTCTATGGATAATCAAAGCAAAGATCATCTTTTAATTGTCTTTTCCAGTTCTGAACTGAGGGTATTTCTCCCTTGGACACCTTTATGTTTCTTTCATTCCAAAATTTCTAGCATCCCATGATGATGATTTCCGTGCAATTATCTCTGTGAAAACTCTGATTAGCAAAGCCTATTTCAGCAAAGAACGAAATGCCTCTTTTCTTTGCTGGTAAAATGAAGTTCCAGCAGTCCTTTGCAAAAGAGCAATAAGATGCAGATGGGTCTCTGTGAGACTGTAACCTCTTCTTCACATAAAACACCGTTAGAATTAGGTAAATGGAAGGGTTTTTTTTTTTCCTTTGCAGTAGGTTCCTTGTATTAACTCTGTTATACAGCAGCAGCCAGAAAAAAAAACCTTATGTTCAAATTTAAAATTATCATGTAGATTTCACAATTTTCTTGAAACTGAGCTCAGTTTTACAAGCTTCTCAAGCCTGCAATATGTTTACTTTGTTTTGATTGAGGTACACCTTGCCCAGGTAATAGTCCACTCTTTATCTAAAAAGGTAATAGTCCACTTATCTGAACATGAGAGCCCAACCAGATCAGATAAATGTTAATTCAAACAAAGATTCAGTAATATGGACTTGTTCTGCAAAAGTAAACATGAAACTTGGATCAACTACATCGTCCAATAATGCCAAGATCATATCAAGAACAACTTATGTACTAACAACCATTAAATCACTTTAATTTTGTACCAACAGAATCGCTTCGCAACAAATATGTACTGCATAACCATAGGATAGAAGCCAATGAAACTGTCGACTAGTTGGCTTTTTTTCTTTTATCATTTCTCTACTCTTTTGTTTGGATACTAGATTCATAAACGGCTGTGTGCATCTTAGCTATGCAAAAGCTGGGTGTAATGCTTGATACTTCGAGTAATAAAGCACCCTTTATCGAAAAAAGTTCCTTGTATTAACTCTGTCATACAGTAGCAGCCAGAAAAAAAATGTTCAAATTTAAAAATAGTCCACTTATCTGAACATGAGAGTCCAAACAGATCAGATAAATGTTAATTCAAATAAAAAAGGATTCAGTAATTTGGACTTGTTCAGTTAACATGAAACTTGGATCAACTACATCATCCAAGAATGCCAAGATCATATCAAGAACAACTTCTGTACTAACAACAGTTAAATCACTTTAATTGTGTACCAACAGAATCGCTTCGCAACAAATATGTAGGTGCACAGGGACTTGAGACAAATCAAAGTAATCTTGTGCCATGATTAAAAAAAAAAGTCTAACGTAGATGCAGAGTTTGGGATGAGATCCTTGGTCGTTTGGAGGCTCCCATGAGCTCCATCAATGACGGCAATGGCCGAGGAACTGCCACGTTCATCGACCTGTACAGCCTCCTCAGCTTCACATTGAGAACCTTCGAGGACCCGACTCCACCAGTATCTCCTCCGGCGGTACCAGGGCCTTCAGATCTGTTGCTAATGTCTGCTAGAACAATGCGATCCTCGGAAGGCAGTTTCTCTGTTAGTTCTACTTTATCTTCTTTACGTACTGCCTCGACAATGAATCCGACGCTATTCCTGGTCTTGCAAACATCCCAGAGCTTAGCTCTTGCAATTGAAATCGCTTCTCTGGATACAAATCTACCTGCCCTGGTTCGTTCCGCGCCCTGACTGCATTTCGCGTCCTCGACAAATTCAGCACAGCCTTCTGTACTCAAGCTCTGCTCTTGCACTTCACCTTCAGCAATGTCGATTACTTGGCTGCCGTCAATGGATCCGCAGTCCTTCTGCAACTCAGGTTCTATTGCTGAAGCATGGAGCTCTTTCGTTACAGCTTGGGTTGAATCAATCACAGCAGCAATGCTTTCGTCAGGTTTTACATCCTTCCACGGCTCAAAGGATTTTATATATGAACTCTGCAGTTCCTCCAGAAATTTAACTTCCTCATTCACTTGAACACTCCCATACTCGCCTTTCCACAGTTCACAGTCCTGAGGTAACCCAAACCTTGCTCTCCCAAAAAGTGTCACCGGTGGCGCCACTTCGATTGCAAAATCCTCTACCACTGGTTCTTCATTTTGTAATACCTGACTGCAAACAGCAGAACAAGAGCATTCTTCCTCACTCTGCTTCATGGCTTCTAGTGCGGTTGGCGCCGTCTGCAATGAACCTACGACGGTAGAATTCCCATGTGGTATTCCAAGCAACTTCCAGATGGGATCATCAGGGCCTAGCTTGGACATGAAGCAGTGTTTCTTGACATAGGACAGATCCATGGCAAGGCATGGAGGCGTCGTCGAGATGACCCACTTGGGCTGAAGGAACCGCAGGGCCTCCTCCAGCTCCTCGCGAGACGAGTGCATCGATAAGCACACATGCCACACCCCAAACTCATCCCGCATAGGCTCCGTCAGCACCAGCTTCTGCTTCATTGATGCCTCCTGCGGGGCATAGTGCGCGTACCACTGGGAGGAAGGCCTGATTATGAGGGGCTCAGGCTGCTGCTTTGCCCGTGCTAATGCAAGCATCTCCGTCGCCTGCTCCGACAACCGGGGGAATTCCATCACCTGGAATCGAGAGGACGTGTCTTCAGTGATGATCTCCGGCGCTACGAGCGAGAGGTTGTGGTAGCAGTCTGGACTCTTGTCCCTGTCGACGTATATCTTTGACCCGAATGCCCTCGACACCTCGATCAGTATCTCCTCCTGTCCCAGCATGTCGGACACGAGATAAACCGTCAGCGCATTTGGGTGCTCCCAGATGCAATTGATCACCTGAAATTTGAGGGCACGAAATGAGAATTAGACACACAAGCTCAGTTGATGGTCTGAATTGCTGATTGCAGCAGCATAGCACAAGTACCTGGCGTATGGAGGCCTCCTTGGTCGGGAATTGCAGCGAGCACTTGGCAAACGTGCAGTCCAAGAAGAGGTAGTCGATGCGGCAAGACGGCGGCGCCTGGCTGGCTCCTGATCCCTCGACGGTGATGTACCCGAGGGGCAGGCCCTGGATGCAGTCGGGAGTGAGGCGGCAGTCGCCTGTGTGCAGGACGTTGCCGAAGGCGCCCTCGAACAGGAACATCACCGCGCCTGGCCAAAAAATTAGAGTCAGTCGTGGTGGCACTAATGAGGAATTAACCAGGGGAAGGGGACGGCGTTGGCGACGGACCAGGGCAGTGGTTGGCGTCGAAGGCGGTGACGGTGAAGTCGCCGTCGGGGTCCTGGACGAGCACCGGCGCGCCGAGCTCAATCTCCACGAACGCGTCCGGTCCAAGCTTTGAGAGGGGAAATTTCCCAAGAACACAAGAACGCAGATCAGATGGAAAGAAACGGATAAGGCAGAGAGAGACGAGGCGTAGGTTGCTGGTGGTGAGTTACCTGGGGGAAGATGTGGCGGGCGATGAGGACGGTGAGGCGCGAGGCGTAGACGGCGCCGGCGGCGCTGGTGGTGGTGATGCCGGCAAGGTGGTCGCGGTGGGCGTGGGTGAGGAAGCGGTGGCGCTTGAGGGCGGAGGCGGGGGTCCACGTGTCCACCGCGAAGGGCAGCCCCCTCGGCAGCTCGATCGGCATGGCCGCTCTCTCCTCCGCCTCTTCTCCCTCCCACCACGACGACGGCGGCGGCGGCGGCTTTTCCACGGTTTTCTCGATGTTTTGTTTGGGTGGAGGGAAAGCGCAAATTACTTTAGCGCGCCGTCCGAAATCAATGAATTTTTGGCGCCAACAGTTGCGAACATTTCGCTTTCGACGCTTCTTCCTGTCTGACCAGGCCCCGGTATCATTGCTGTTGGGATAGAAAGGCGGTGACCGGTTGCGGTAGCGATAACCGGAACCGGAGAAGAATATCTAAGTACATCTTCACTCTCCACTGCGTGCCCAAACTGTCCCAAAGGATTTTGGGACAGATAACCACATCTAGCCGCGTTTCAAAGGACTTTTCAAAGGATTTTGGGACAGATAACCACATCTACCCAATGCACCGCCCCACTCTAGCCTCGCCACGTCAGCTTTTTCCTCACTCTCACCCCACTCTCACCCCACCTTGCCAATGCATGGGCTATAGTGAGATCTCTCACTTCTCTCTCCTCCACATCAGCTTTTCTCTCTCCTCAACATTAGCTTTTCTTTTTCAGATTACAACATTAAAAATAATGCAAGGAAATTATTTTATTGAACTAAAATTGTAACCGATTACATCATAAAAATAAATTACATAAAAATTTGAAAAAATTACATAAAAATTTGAAAAAATTACATAATCTATGCATTATGAGCCCACACATGCTCAATCAAATCTTGCTCGGAGCTGTGTATACACCGATGAGTCCCTCATTTCGTTGTCCATCCGAATCCTCGCTGCTAGGCTTGGTGGTGCATGGTGGTGTATTGCGGGGCCGACATTGGACTCAACGGTCTCATAGTTGTGCTCCAAATTTGTACCACGCTCATCGTCGATGATCATGTTGTGCGGAATGACACATGCACGCATGATCAACCCAAGAGTACACCTCGAGAAGGAGCGTCCGGAACTGCTAGAATGTTGAACCTAGCCTTCGGCACTCCAAAGGCACGATCCACATCTTTGCGCCAAGCTGATTGAGCAGACAGTGAACATTCGGCTGCTTTTCACTTTGTGGAAGAGTAACACCTTTCATGAACACCGGCCAGGAGGGGTAGATGCCGTCGGCAAGGTAGTAACCATCGTTGTACTCGTGTCCATTCACCGTGAAGTTCACTACGGGTGCTTCTCCCCTAAGCACATCCGTGAACAACGGCGACTGGTTGAGTACATTGAGGTCGTTGTTCGACCCGACCACTCCAAAAAAGGCATGCCAGATCCAACGATCATACGACGCAACGGCTTCTAAGATTATGGTAGGGTGTTTGATGTCTCCCCTTGTGAATTGACCAGACATAAGCCACTGGGCGGTTCCTCCACTCGCCAATGCATGCAATCGATGCTCCCTAACATGCCCGGAAAGCCACGCTCCTCGGCTTTCGCTACCGTACGCCGAGTATCCTCGACGGTTGGTCGACGGCAAAACGTCTCCCGTAACGGGCAATGATGCCTTCACGGAATCTATCTAGACAATCTGATGTAGTTTGTCTAGCTAACTTAAGCCACTCATCTATCGTATCTGCAGAGGCTCCATAAGCTAACGAGACGCAAAGCCGCAGTACACTTTTGTAGGGGAGAATGACCAGGACGGTTGAGAGCATCAAATCTTTGGGTGAAATACGGAGAGTATTCACCCAATCTATCCACAATGCGCAGAAAAAGGGATCGCCTCATCCGATACCTTCGGCGAAAGAAGCTCGGAGGGTAGTTGCAGTCGTCGGTGAAGTAGTCCTCGAACAGCCGATCGTGGGCACCAAGACGATCACGTCTGATGACCTCTCGGCGGCGTCGCGGCCGTCTTGGCTCCTCCTCCTCCTCCTCGTTCAGCATCTCCTCCTCGTACTCCGCCCGGAATGCGGCGATCGGCTCACCCTCTATTCCGTCGCTCGAACTGGCTGGACGAAGACATGGCGTTGAGAGGGAGTGGGAATGGAGAGTGGAGGAGATGAAATGGGTGTGGAGTGAGTGAAACCAGATGGAGGTATTTATAGAGGGGGCTGAAATTTTAGGGTTTTTGAAGTACCAACGGCTACCCCAACGGCTAGGCGAGGTGGATGAATCAGATCGCGCCACCTCAGCCACTACCGCCCCTCTCCCGCCTCACTCCCGCCCGCTACCGCCCCACTCCCGCCCGCCTACCGCCCACTCCCGCCCCCTCCCGCCCCGGCCCGCCAACGCGCCGCCCCGCCTCCCGCCCCGCTCCCGCCTCACTCCCGCCGCCAATGCGGGCGGTAGCCGGGCGGTAGCGGGCGCTACCGCCGGGCGAGCCCGCCAACGCCTGCCGCTCCAGTCCCGCCCGCCTCCCGCCCCGCCGCGGGCGGTACCGCCTCCACTCCCGCCCGCGTTGGCACCGGCCTTAGGCTGGTGCCAATGCACCACCCCACTCTCACCCGCCACGTCAGCTTTTTCCCTCACTCTCACCCTACTCTCACCCCACTCTCACCTCACCTTGCCAATGCATGGGCTATAGTCCCCACTCTCACTTCTGTCTCCTCCACATCACCATTTCTTTTCCACATTAAGTTATTTCACTCGATTTTGTTTAGACATTCAAAATAATGCAAGAAATTATTTTATTCAACTTAAAATGTTACCGATTACATAATAATTAATAAAATTGCATAATAAATATTAAAAATTACATAATAAATAAAAATTCTACTCTTCTTCCTCTTGTTCCTGCTCCTCCACCTCGTCGTCATCATCTTCCAGACCAAGCTCTTTTTCCACCATCTTCATGGCCTTCACATGTTTGCGCTTTTCTGCTTCGTTCATGTCGACGGTTGATCGGTCTTTCATTTTGTTCCATTGCTTGAATAGCTTAGCCTTCACTAAACCCTTCATCATGTTACTCATCGCGAAGGATTTACTTCCTACCTCACTGCTTGATGAGGTTTCCTTCCCCTTCCTCCTGCCCTTACGTGCCGCGGCCTTTGCCCTATCGCGTGGGGGTATTTATAGGGTTTTTTGAACCAGCAACGGCTAGCTGACGTGGACGAATCAGGTCGCGCCACGTCAGCTAGCCGTTACACACTACCGACCCACTCCAGCCCATCTCTCGCCCGCTAACGCCCGCCTCTCGCCCCACTCCCGCCCGCCTACCGCCCGCTCTCGCCCGCCCTCTCGCCCGCCCCTCTCTCGCCCAGCCCCGCCAACGCGCCGCCCCGCCTCTCGCCCCGCTAACACCTCCCTGTCGCCGCCAACGCGGGCGGTAGCCGGGCGGCAGCGGGCGGTAACGCCCGGCGCCAGCCGCAGCGCCCCGCGCTCCCGTCTCGCCTCGCTCCAGCCCGCCTCCCGCCCCTAGCCGGGCGATAGCGCCCGCGCTCCAGCCCGCGTTGGCACCAGCCTAAGAGCATCTTCAGTCGCGTTCCTCAAACCGTCGCCCAAAGCAATTTGGAACACGTCAGACAAAAAAACGTTTCCAGCCGTGTCCTCGAAAGCCCTTTTTTGTCCGACGCGTCCCGATACGGTGTCCGACGCCCCGAGCCCGTCCCCGCTACACAGGGGACGCTCCGGGTACACCGGACACACCGAAAAGCGAGGCGGGGAGTGGTGGGATCGATGTGTCATCGGTATATTGAATTTTAACCTAACCGTCGCCTACCTCGCGACGGAAGTTATTGGCGCGCTACGACGGTGCAGTTCCCGCAGAGGCGCAGCGAAGCGTCTCGTCGCGCCTTGCTCTGCGTGCCGGCATTAATGAGCACCACCGCTCTCCCGCCAAAAAGGGCAGCGTCTCATCGTCCCACACACAAACCCTAGTGCCTCCCTTCCCAACCCTAGCCGCCACCATCTCAAGAGTCGACGCCATGGCTAATAGAGGCGGAGGCCGAGCTCGCGGCCGTGGCCGTGGTTGTGGCCGTGGCCGCGGCAGAGCTACACGCTCGATGTCGCCTGCGACATCATCGTCTTCCTCATCGTCGGACATGCAGGACGAGGAGGGCCCCGTGCTATTCGAGTTCATCGTCGTCCTCAAGGGCGACCCACACGGCATCCAGAGGCTGCCGGACACCTTCGCCGACTTCATCGTCGGTGACGCGTGCCCGGGCTCGCTGCATCTGCGGGAGGATGCCTGCGGCTGCTGCCGGTGGATCGTCGACGTGATCTACGACGCGTGCGGCAAGATGTACCTCCACATCGGCTGGGAGAATTTCGCGCGCTACCACCGCCTCGAAGCCGGCTTCGTGCTCGTGTTCTCCTACTTTGGCGACATGGACATGAGCGTCAAGGTGTTCGACGAGACGCGTTTCCGCCGGAACTACCACGACGACAACGCCGTTGAGGACGACGACTAAAGAGTGTTGTATCTTCGCAGCGAAAATATGCACAAAGGTTTCTGGTTCTGCTTTGAACCAACAGGGGCACCCTCATCAGCTGGCTTTTCCAGTTTGGGTGACTGGTTGTGCCCTCGACTGTTCTTTCTTGGCAGCGAACACACGAAACCTTCGATGCCCGGCCTAGTTAGGTTTAATTTTTTTTTGCAATGTTTTATATTTGTGTCAACCATGGTTCAAACTATATATTAGTTTGTGGACAACCATGTTCCAAATTATGTTTTCGTGTAAACCATGTTCCCAATTATGTATTAGTTTGTGGAATGTTTCTCCTCTTTATTGAAATATAAAAATGCAAAAAACAAAAAAAAAGTATTTTAATGTTTAGGGGCGGCGTTTGGGGGACGCGGCTGGGAAGCGACGTCCCCCAAACACGGCACGAACGAAACACGTCCCCCAAACGCTCAATCCGGCGCCGTTTTAGGGACGATTTGGAGGACGCGACTAGAGATGCTCTAATGGTTATGCCCGACGTCTCGAGGCCGTCCCTGTCTTTGCGGGTGTGTTGGACGCAAATGGCAACGTGGTAATCCTTAGGCTAGCCCTGTCATCGACACAAACCGCAATGATCCTTCCCGTCACTTCCCGCGTCGCATCCATCTATAAAACTTGTACTTCTCCTCCATCGCGACCACATTCGTCGCCGTTGCACAAGACCTTCCATCCACCTCCACGAAAATGCCGCACCGCCACGCGACAACCTACTCCATGTTGGCCGCAACGACCGTGTTGAACCTCCACCTCCGCCTCCAGCGACGGAAGAACCTACATCGCCGCCGCTCAAGCCCGAACTCGATGAGACCGACATAGAGGAGTTCGCCGCCCTCGATGTACAATTCATGCTGACGCGAAGCAAGAGGCGGTGGAGGAGGCGGTGGACAACGATGACCTACAAGACTGGAGCAATGGGCTGAACCAGAAGGAGAAGTCGGTGGAGCATAAGGTCATCACCGAGTCCTAAGAGTCGTTGAAGAAGCTCTAGGATGACTCCCGCGCCCAAGAGGAGTTCGAGGCCACATAGCGACACAACGTCGGCGCCTATTGAGGAGGGGAAACGATTGATCTGGTAATTCTGTCAAACGTCGCAACTAGAGAGATGCTCTTATAGTTTCTCATAGGACAATCTTAAAAAGTTGGAAATGATTCTACAAATAATCAGCAGTGAATACATATCAAATATAAAATATATATATATATATTCTTTAAACTTCACATTTGATTGCCTGGGAAAGAAAACGACAACTTCCGAGTTGGCTAGGCCCCGCTTGGATTGGGTGTGAAAATAGTGCGTCCACGTCCAGCGCCCAACGGTGAATTAAATCAAAAACTCTTTTTTATAGGCAACTGTATATGTCGGAGTGCCATCCACCATATATTATGCTTTAAGATTGGTGAGACCACTTGTTTCTTTTTTGACAAAACTGAAACATAATTGCAACAAATTTTGAAGAGTAGAAAATATTTCACAAGTTTCAGAAATACGTCAGAAACATATGTGAAACTTTGTGAAACATACTTTGAACAGTAAATAAATTTTCACAAGTTTCAGACATGTTTCATAAATTTTAAACATCTTTCACAATTTTTTGGAAACGTGATGACATCAGCATGACATCATCACTCTGGTACATGCCGTAGCCGGTAGAATCGCTGCGTTCTGAACTAAATACCGCGCCTTCAGTAATTTTGCCTCTATTCCAAACAGGTGGAGTGTGTCTGGTTTTTTACCCCAAGTTTTGCCTTGACAAAAACATTGGCTTTCCAAATTTCTGGTTTAAGGTATTTGGTTGCAAATGGGTTGGTCAACAATTGCCGAGAAAAATGAACTGTAATCGGCAAAGTAGCATTGGCATGCCAAAATATTGGCCATTAATATTATCCAAACAAACAATCAAAATTATGGCCACAATTCGAACATACCCAACATCTTTATTAAATAGCTGTCCTCACAATGTCACCCATCAACATACTGATCGACGACGACATATTTTCTTTTAAACGGTAACCGCAATATTTGGACTCCTCTTGTTCTTTTTAATGGGAAATACCTTCCACCTAGTCCCTCCTAGTCAGTACTCACGATAGGTTTGAAGCCTCAGTGCCTGAATCCTGGCACACTTGGCTCTGAGGACTGTGTTGCCGACGATCTTGAAGCAACCAGTCACATGAAGACGCTCCAACTGAGGGCAGCTATCAACAATGACTGCCAGGTCTCCGTCGTCGATGGCGCCGCCTACAAGGGCAAGGTCTCGCAGCCCTTCCAATGCCGCGATCCCAAGAGCCTGCTCCCTGCTCCCGTGGTGTAGCTCGAGACGCCTGAGTTGTGTGCATGTTTTGCCAATGACTTGATACACATCCCTTCCCATGTATTTGTAGCCGAGTTCTTTGTAGCCCGAAAGCACGATTCCATCCAGCAGAGGAAACCTTGGTATCACCTCGGCCAATCCTTCATAGGAGATGTTGCTGCACTCAACAAGGTCAAGGACCTTCAGAGAGGGCGACCTGCAAAAGCAGCACAAGCCTCTTAGCAACCCCCTGAAACGTTGATCTTCTATTGGAAGCCAAATGAACATGGTTACAGCTACACAGCTCATACGTCCCATTACAATCATGGTGGTGCATTATCTGTAACTTTTTTTAATTGGTACATAACTTTGTTTTTTTCCTTATAATTAAATACAAGAAGATCCGTAGAATGCTATCTTTTCACTGTTTTCATAGGAAAAACTTAGCCGTGCTATGTAGAATGCTACGTAGTAAAACGGTAGATAATCCAGCATACTAAAAATTGCAAAAGATGACTGCAATTGGATTTTACATGATGGATCTAGTTGGCTTGCATTTCCTAAACCATCCGATCCAAGGGCACCAAGAAATGAATTGAGAGGGTTGTTATGGAAGGCTGAAGTTATGCATCACTGATTTGACCGCCAGTGATAATTGAATTGCCACCAGAATTCTACACAAGTATTAATCTCTTTCTTGCAACAAAATTCCTTTCTCTACCAAGAATTTCGACCAGTTGTGCAGTATAACTACACTGGCCAATTACAATGTTGTTTCATCAACGTGGTACAAGTATACACATCCAAACAACTGATTTGACTCATAGTCATGGCTCATCATTCATGAACCTTCAGTTTAGTAAATGAAAATAGGTGCCTGTATTTGGTTTAAAACACAACTGCGATGTAAAGGCAGCACAAAAGGCCTTACCTAGCTTTAGAAATATGTGAAATCTATTTAAATTCTAAGAAGATAAATCCTCCTGTGTTTTGTGAAAAGGGCAGTGATGATAAGAATTGGGACATGATTTTAACACAAGAATTATCATACTGTTTGCAACTAAATCCTTCACTATATCCACAATCTATTTGCCGACATATAGTTTAGTATCACAACCTAGTAACGAGAAAATAGTACCTGTCGCCTATGTACTTGAGGAGGTTATCAGTGAGAAACCAGTCTCCCACAAACACCTCCATCCCCCTGGCAGAGCGGTCGACAGCCGCCTTCAACATTTCCCGCAGATCAACAGCGTTCATGTCGAGGACCTTGGGGTGGTGCCGCGTGTGCACCGATCGCCACAGATCAGGCTGCTTGGCCTCCTCGAGCCATGAGTGGCAAACAAGGCCCGCACCCATGAGCAGATCAACAACCCCAAGCTTGGAGAAGACTGAATGGAGGGGCTCAAGAGGCAGCTCCGCCCAGTCCCTGGCAGGCTGCTCCGGCGACGGCGGGGCGTCCATTTCTCTGGGATACCAGAAACTTGGCTGATCAGCCCCTGTCGTGGGACTTCTCCTGCTCTTATAACTTGGCTGATCAGCCTCTGTCGTGGGCCTTATTATGGCCTCGGTGCCAAGCAAAATGGCACAAGATACCGCCTCGGCTCGAATTTAGTCGCCAGTAAATGGTACCAATAAGTGATCATAATTTAGGCTCCAAATCTGCACGCGGATCCGTTGTTAGATACACAAGTATGCATTTTTTAGTAATCCACTAAATATGGATGGATATGGATATAAATGTGAATATTGGTTAAACGGATATCCGACGAATATGGTATTTGTCCGGCCCTAAATACTTACCACGGATTATTGTTGCTTATAGCTAATGTTCAGTGTTGTATTTGGATTATAGGGAGGACGCAAGCAACTGTATTATATAAACAAGTATGTAACTTTGCCTACAGTCTAGTGTTACATGCTTTTTGTCACGATTTTACATAAAAGAAATAACTTATAATTTTATGTGTGAATTTTTTTGATTAGTCACGTCCGACCCGAGTCCAGCTCAAATCCGCTTCATATTTGCAATCCAATATAAAGTCGCATTCGAATCTATCCGGTTTGATCCAAATGCACCAAAAAATCTGGTAAAAGATATGAAAATAGCAATATCCATTTTGATTCGATCTACTCCCTCCGTCTCATGAAACTTGTCTGAGATTTGTCAAAATTTCTGATGTATCTAGATGCTATTTAGTGTAAAAATCTGATATGGCACGACAATTAATAAGGAGAGAGGTGAAGTGGTATCATAGGCACGACAATTTCTAATGTATCTAGATGCTATTTAGTGTAAAAACCTTCACTTTACTTTAGAATAGCCACAATGAGAGTATCATGGCTAGTATCATGCATGCCATGTCGGTAAAAATCTGATATGGCACGACAATTAATAAGGAGAGAGGTGAAGTGGTATCATAGGTAGATACAGTATCATAGCACCTAAAATTAGAAAATTTAATATCAAATACATCATGTACACAAATTTGCATTGAGATTCTATAAAATATTAAATATGATGGAACTATGATACTACCTCATAATATTATGGATTAGCGGGGTGGTATCATAAATTAGTACCTTATGCATGATAAAAGTGTACGATACTTTTCATTGTTACTAGTCTCGTAGATTCGTCATTACTTTTTACCAAAAGCAGCTAGCGGTGCCATTCATTAATATTAAGAAGAAGGATGGTGCGGCAAGGAAATTCTACAACACCTAGAAAAACTAGAACAACAGCATGCACCGAAGCATGGCAGAACATCGAGCTACATCAACAATTTACAATAACACCAACCCCACAACAATCTAAAGGTGTATATGATGCCCCCCATAGGGGGTCTCACAGCGCTTTGGATTTTCGGCCGTCAGATCGAGCTGACATGGCGCGATATCTGCCGTCGATTTCGTCCAGGGCAGCGAGGCCCTCGCTCGGTTCCGCATTTTATCCATGAGTCAGCTAACGAGCCCGCGCGGCCCGTTCCATCGCTCCGCTCTCACCCGCCTCCCACGTCCTCCTCTCCCCTCGCGCCCTCCCATCGCCACCCGCCTCCCATGCCCTCCTCTCCCCTCGCGCCCTCCCATCGCCGCCGCCGCCGCCGCCAGTGTGGTGACCCTGCATACCACTGCATGTTGTAGTATGCCAGTCGTTGATATAACATTCACGAAGTACCATTCCGCAAATATTACATCCCTCAGAGTAGTACAACAGAACATAGCAGGGTCCATAACTCATTCACATAATATTACAAGTAACATACACATATCGTCTCGGAGCTCCTCTTGGGTCCTAAGAGGATCACTCCTGGGTTCGAGGCGAACCCAACTTAACTTACAATACAAGAGTCTCATTAAACTAAACATTTATTTCATCGAGCAGCTAAATACTAAGAGTTCGGGCTGCTCGGTTACTACTTCTATAGGCTATCGCTAGGCTTAGTCTCCTCCGGAAGCCTCCCCGGATCCGTAGACTATGAGATAGTCTACGCCTTCAACTCCTCTCGAGAGGTCCGGTTCCTCGTAGCCGATGATCTCGGCTCCATCATTGTTGTCGTAGTCCTCCTCCAGACGATTCAGACAATCTAAGAATGGGATTTAAGAGTGGTATGAGTACGAGCGTACTCAACAAGTTCATTATAGATAAGAGGTGTTTAATGCACTAGCTACGGTGTTAGACCAGAAAGTCTAATACCAATGCAAGTTTTGATAAACATTTCTTCAAGAGATTGCTTTTATTTCAAAGAGCTATGTCCGTCGGCCTTCACCGGTTTACTAGAACTTCATGGAGCTCCTTTCCGGCCGCGTTCGCAGATTCCTCAATCCCGGAACGGGGAGTGACGGAGTCACGATTTTTACACTCTGCAGAGGTGTGTTGCTTTACCCATAAGAGATCTTAACCTTGGTGCCAACCGGGCAGCTTTCCCGTCCACACTTCCTTCGGTGTGAGGCCCGGTATAAGGTCTAGCCAATCATGTTCCTCCGCTACCTCGAACACCCACCCTTTGTTGCATGCGCCGACCCTGGGTCCACGTCGGTCCCATTATTCCTGTAGATTTCAAGGTGGACCCCGACCACGACAACAGTGCTGGGCTCTACCATACACTCCTACGCCGGTGGCTGCAATCCATCATAGACCGCAATACCGTGGGGAATTAGAATGGGATCCCCACCCTACCGCTTGTTCTTCGAACGACAAGTGTCTACGGATCGTGCCGTGGGGACTTAAGGCTTCCCCGACCTACCGCTTGCCGCCGACGAGATACAAGTGTCTACGGTAAAGCGCATCCGTTGATGAACGAGAGGTGGAAACACTTTTGACTACTCCGTCCCACTCCGGATCTTATGGTTAACACGGGTATTACGGCACAAGAATCACTTGGCGACATTTGTTGTTTAATCCTAGATGGATATAAACCCGTGCAATGGAACCTCCACCATATCAACACAATCCATGGTTCCATTTCCCACCACATAGTCATATTCATAGTTATGAAAGTAGTGGTTTTGATTTTTGTGCAATAGTGATAACCATAATACTTTGCAAGTAATTTGATAAAAATACTCAAATGACATGAGCAAGTGATGAACTTGCGTGAACACTGCAAAATTTTGCAGTTGGAAGGTGTGGACTGACCCTTGTCCTCTTGTTCTGAAAAATAGCATCATTGTCCGATAAGGGCAATGGTTAAAGAAGCAATTATGCATGATTCCATTTTTAGGGTTTGTTCCCCCCTTCCGATGTCGTTATTATTTTATGTAAGAGGTTAATACTAAGAATAATTTGGGGATACTTGTTTAAAAGTAAAATACAACCTTGAAACGTTGTCAAGGTGTTTTTAAAGTCCAAATGCATTAATGGACTTATTTTCATTATAGAAAATTAGGTGTGTGATTTAAATGATTATTTAAATCATCAAAATAGGACTTATTCTTAATTGTCTTCAAATATTCTCTTTTATATTTTATTTGAATAGAGAATTTTATGCTGATTAATTTTCATATTTTTACTTATTTATTTAGAGCTGTATTTTATTTTATAAAATTATTGGAAATTATCATTTAGATGGGTATTTTGGAAATGTCCAAAATACCCCTCGGGCCCACCTGTCAGGCGGCCGAGCTGGTTAGGTTGGACCAGCCCACCGGGCTCGGTCCAACCGACCCAGTCGCGTCGTCTTCTCGCTGTGTCCTAACCCTAATCCCCCTTTCGGCTCCCGCGACGCCGAAATCGCCTCCGCCGTCGCCGCTTTAATCTGGCCGTCTCCGGCCATCGCCGGCGACGAGATTGTGCGGATCTGGACCGCCTCTCGATGGCAGACATGGTGGTCCGCGTCGATCTGACGCGTGCGTCCTCGTTCGCTCGCCATCGACTCTCCCGTGCGCCTGGCTTTTGGCGTCCGCCGCCACCGCGCGTTGGAGATGCCGTGGACCTTCCTCCTGGCGCTCCCACGGGTGCGTGGTGCTGTGTCTGGGGTCTTGTGGTGGTCGCCGTGGCTTGGCTTGGCCAGGCCCGGTGCCGTCGTGTGCCCTGGCGTGCGCCGCCGTGGCCGCCGTGGTCGTGTCGACCACCTCCTCCCCGGTATGTGCTCCTCCTTCTTCTCTGCTACCTGTTCTACCTCTTCTCCTTCCTCTGGATGCCCCGGCATCCACTCGATTGTCTTCTTGCTTCTACACCTATGTGCTCTGCTGCTGTGAATGCGTGTAAGCTGCTGTGCTCTCTGCTGTTGCCATGGATCCTAGCTGATGTGATGTGTTGCTGCCATGCGCATGCTGCTGTTGTGCATATGCTGCTCCTGTGTGTGCTGCTCATCCCTATATCTTGCTGTTGTAACTCTTGAGCTCTTGCTCAAGAGAAAATTGTGATGCCTATGCTCTATTAAATTGTTCCTGCTGTTGCTATATGGATCCTGCCTCTCCTGTGTGTGCATTTCCTTGCCCCTGGCTTGATCACGATGCATGATCCTTGCATTATGCAAGTGCCGGTGCCACAGGTGTGATGTGTATAGGGCTGTGAATCTTGGAAATGCTCAATTGAGCATGGCTGTTGACTAAATAACACCATCCCTTATTGGTGTGCTTCTGGATACAATTATATTTAATTTATTTACTTATGTGTGATGCAATTATTTATGAGATGTGGCTATATAGTTGATCTGGTTAAATGTGTGGTTGCTAGGCTTGGCTCTAGCATGTCTTAGCATGCTCTAGCAAGCTTCTGATGATCATATGATCATCAGTTGCTTGTAAAAGTTGTTGGGTTATGGCTTGTGCCTCCTACTCGCTCATCTTTGTGTCGGTGTGACACCAAAATCTGTCTTGATGCATGCTTTTGCTTGCTCTAGCGATTCTTGATGCTTGCAATGATCCATTGGATCAGTCTGCAAGACTCGCAGTGCTTTGATTCCTTATATGATTCACTTATCCGTATTACCTGGACTTACTAAAATGGATAAGTGATGTGAGCTCGCTTGCGGTAATGATCATTTCATTGAGTTTGGCAGGGCTAGATGGATGCCACCACTTGGTTGGGTACCCTAGCCCTCCTTTTGAACCCATGCTGGGTGATGATAAGCTGTGCATGGCTTATTAGTTTGAGCTGGTTCGGTGGTTGAGGTGACCTTGACAGACAATTCATTGCTTTGTTTAAGTAGCTCCCACCCTTGTTGGCTTGCTATGGCTTAGTGAATGCATCATCTGGGTAATTCCTTGTTGGATTTCCAGTGATCTTTGATGTTGACAAACAAGGACAGACACATATTGTCTATCTATCTGATGGTGTGCTAGGTTTTAGGTGCTAAGTGGCTTTGGTTGAATAGATAGGATCATTTCCTTGCTGGATTCCCTTGGTTATGCCACTGTTTTGGTCTAGCCAGTGTTCCCTTGGTGATTTCCTATTGGCTTCACCCATTTTTGCTTGCAGCAACTGACTTGGTAGCCAGATGATGATACAATCTGGGTATTCTACCCGTTTTGGCTTACGTGACATATGCAAATGCTTATTTATGAGCA
The DNA here is from genome assembly GCF_022539505.1 of Lolium rigidum. Lineage (NCBI taxonomy): Eukaryota > Viridiplantae > Streptophyta > Magnoliopsida > Poales > Poaceae > Lolium > Lolium rigidum. The sequence goes on along the minus strand of NC_061508.1, from coordinate 257,054,699 downwards.
AACCAGGGTTTTGCTCAGGTTGATCTGTTTATACCTCACTCCAGCTCCTAGAAATAGTGTTTTGGTGTAGAGGTTTTGCTTCTGTGCTGATTTCTTAGCTTGCCCTGCTCCTCCTTGTGGCTTGTGCTTGATCTACTCCATGGTTTACTTCTCAACAGGAAACAGTTCCTTGCTTGAGCTGTTCCTGTATGAGGTTTCTGGCTATGTGTTCTTCCTGTTCTAAGTGTTCTTGCTCTCTGATGACTTACCAAGCTGCCTGTCGATGAATGAGCTAGGGTTTGGCTCTGAAAAGTTTATATATGATGCTCCCTTGCTCTCCCTGGTCGACACCTCTTGCTTGTCACTTTGGTGACTCTCCCGAGCTGTGCATGTGCTTTGGTGGACATGCACACGCCTTGTGAGTCTGCTTGTGTAGTTCCTGGTTGGAACTTGGTCCATTTGGTGGATCAGCTCGGCTGATCTTGATAATATCCTCTCAACTTCACATTTTCTTGCTAACCTGCCAAGTGGCAATGCCACTTGGCATAACACTTGTCTTTGTCTTTGTTTGTGTGACTACAGGGAACAATGTGATGCTCTGGATGAAGATCAAGATTCTCTTGGCAAGATCTCCATGATGATCATCTTGTGTAGTTTAGGATAGATCATTAACTTGTAATTTTTCTTTATTTTTTTCTTTCTTCAATTCTGCCCATTTATGTAATGTGTTGTATTAATCATTTATTTCACTTATGAATATTGTAATGACAATGTAATTTGTGTGGTGATCAATAAAGCTCAAAGTTTTCTCTAATGAGCTTTACTTTATTATAATTGTTCATATTGTTTATTATTATTTAATTACTTAATGAATTTCTTCATAATTGAATTATTTAGGGTTATTATTTAATGTTTGAATTTGTAATTCAAATTCAACCTTGGTTTAAATTTTACCATGTCACTTATCAAGAATTCAATCATGCAACTCTCCCCTCTCTTCTTAAAACCCTAAACGAATGAAGTGAGATACAAGTTTGTCGCACTCTCGAAACCCTAACCCTGTAAGGTGTCGAGAGAGAAACTTGTCCCCCTTCGATGCAGTTTTTGTTTAAAAGCGCGAAATTTCCCCAGAATTTACTATGCAATGCACATCCCTTTCTAAAATCTACCCCTCGATCGTCTCTAAACACTGGGACATTACAGCCTTTCCCCCTTAAAGAAAACTTCGTCCCGAAGTTGTGGTTGTAATACCTGAACAGCTCGGAGTATGTTTTCCTCAAGTCTTCTTCTTTTTCCCAGGTGGCTTCCCTCTCGGGGTGATGCTTCCATTGTATCTTGCAATACTTGATAGCTTTATTTCTGAGTTGTTTCCAGCTCTCTTCGAGAATTTTGGCTGGCTTCTCGATGTATGTCAAGTCTGGTTGTAACTCGAGCTCATCATGTGCTATTGGTTCATCTGGGGTCTTTAAACATTTCCGAAGTTGTGACACATGGAATACATTGTGAACTTGAGCTAACCTTCCCGGTAGATCCAATTCAAAGGCTAAACCTCGATTCGACTCAGTATCTTAAAAGGTCCTATATATCTAGGACTGAGTTTTCCTTTAACTCCAAATCTCTGGAGTCCTTTCATCGGGCTTACCTTAAGATAAACCATGTCTCCAACTTGTGGTTCCCATGTCCTTCTCTTCGATCGGCATAACTCTTTTGCCGACTTTGGGCTATCTTAAGCTCGTCTCCGATAATGTCAATGATTTGTTGTTTTTCCTTGACATAATCGGGGTTGAACTCCTTGCTTGCTCCGGCTTCATACCAACATATTGGTGATCTACACTTCCTTCCATACGAGCTTCAAATGGTGCCATCTTGATGCTGCTTTGATAGCTATTATTGTATGAAAACTCTGCTAGTGGTAAGTGTTCTTCCCACGATCCACCGAAGTCTAGGGCACAAGCCCTGAGCATATCCTCTAAGATCTGGTTGGTTCTCTCGGTTTGTCCCCCGGTCTATGGATGGTAAGCGGTACTATAGTCCAACTTAGATCCTAAAGCTTCGTGAAGTTGCTTCCAGAATGCTGATGTGAACACGGATCCTCGATCCGATACTATCTTCTTAGGCACTCCATGCTTACTCACGATCTCTTTGATGTAAAGATCGATGAGTTTCTCTCCTTTATCCTGCTGGTTTACCGCTAAGAAGTGAGCACTCTTCGTCAACCGGTCCACGATTACCCATATCATGTCCTTCTTTTTATTGGTCATGGGTAGTCCGGTGATGAAATCCATCCCTATTTCCTCCCATTTCCACTCTGGAATAGGTAAAGGTTGTAACTTCCCTGCCGGACTCTGGTGTTCAGCCTTCACTCTCTGGCATGTATGGCATTCTGCCACATATTGTGCTATCTACCTCTTCATGTTATTCCACCAGAATAGTTCCTTTAGGTCCATGTACATCTTTGTACTTCCCGGATGTATGGAATATGGAGTTTGATGAGCTTCCCGGAGTATTACTTCCTTAATTTCAGCAATATCCGGAACACAAATTCTTTTCTGGAACCATAAGGATCCAGATTCTCCGCGGTGAAATTCTGATGGTCTTCCCTCATCTATTCTTCTCATCTCCTCCATGATGAATGGATCGTCCAGCTGACCCATCATTATCTCATTCTTCAGGTTGACATTCAACTCATCGGCTACTTGCAACGCCGATAATCCTTCATGGGCTTCCTTCTCCCAAAGTTGTATTTGGGCTTGACTTATTTCCTTCCTCAACTCCGGTGATATTTCTTGTTCAACTCCTCCAGTACTCTTTCTACTCAGGGCGTCTGCTACAACATTAGCCTTCCCTGGTGTGTAATTGATTGTCAGGTCATAATCCTTGATCAATTCTAACCATCTTTTCTGTCTCATGTTGAGTTCCTTCTGAGTGAAGAAATATTTGAGGCTTTTATGATCTGTATAGAGCTCACACTTCGCTCCATAGAGAAAATGTCTCCAAGTTTTGAGTGCAAAAACGACAGCTGCTAATTCCAGGTCATGTGTTGGATAATTCACTTCATGAGGTCTGAGTTGCCTCGATCCATAAGATATCACTTTCCGATCTTGCATGAGTACGCAACCCAATCCATGTTTGGATGCGTCACAGTACACGGTGTAGTCCTTGCCAACTTCAGGAACCGCTAACACCGGTGCCGTGGTGAGTTTCTCTTTTAGAGTTTGAAAGCTCTTTTCACACTCCTCGGACCACACGAATGGTGTGTTCTTCCTTAGCAACTTTGTCATAGGTCCTGCTATCTTAGAGAATCCTTCAATGAATCTCCGATAATATCCTGCCATTCCTAGGAATCCTCGGATTTCCTTGACGAGTCTTAGGTGCTTCCCATTCTAGAGCTGCTGCTACCTTACTCGGGTTAACAGCGATTCCATCTTTGCTAATGACATGACCAAGAAATTCCACTTGATCTAGCCAAAATTCACACTTACTAAGTTTGGCATAGAGTTGATGTTCTCTTAGTGTTTGCAACACTAACCTCAAATGTTCGAGCATGTTCGGCTTTGTTCTTGGAATATATCAAGATATCATCGATGAATACGATGACAAACTTGTCTAGATATGGCATGAAGATCTTATTCATGAGATTCATGAATATTGCTGGGGCATTGATTAATCCAAAAGGTACTACAAGGTATTCATGATGTCCATACCTTGAGACAAAGGCAGTTTTCGGAACGTCTTCCTTCTTGATCTTTATCTGGTGATAACCGGATCTTAGATCAATCTTGGAAAAGACTCCCGCGCCTCTTACTTGATCAAATAGATCTTGTATTCTTGGAAGTGGGTACTTGTTCTTGATTGTGACGTTGTTCGATTCCTGTAGTCTCCGCACATCCTTCTTCCTCCATCTCTTTTATCCACGAAGATCACGAGTGATCCCCATGGTGAAACACTCTCTTGAATGAATCCCTTTTGTTCCAAGTCATCCAATTGCTCCTTAAGTTCTTTCAATTCCTTAGGCCCCATCTTATATGGTGCTTTGGCAATCGGAGTCGTTCTCGGAATTAGGTCGATAGTGAATTCTATCTCCCTATCCGGTGGCATACCAGGTAATTCCGCAGGAAACACATCCTGGAATTCATTTACTACGGGTATATCTTCTAACTTCACCTCCTTCATGCTTTGTTCGGTGATGTCTACGTTCCCCCTCCTTTCCTGTAGACGGTGTTGGGCCTCCAAGAGCGAGAGGTTTGTAGAACAGCAGCAAGTTTCCCTTAAGTGGATACCCAAGGTTTATCGAACTCGGGGAGGAAGAGGTCAAAGATATCCCTCTCATGCAACCACTGCAACCACAAAGCAAGAAGTCTCTTGTGTCCCCAACACACCAAATAGGTGCACTAGTTCGGCGAAGAGATAGTGAAATACAGGTGGTATAAATAAGTATGAGCAGTAGCAACGGTGCCGAGAAAAGTGCTTGGCGTGTAGTTGATGGTGGTGGTATTGCAGCGATAGTAACGTGATAAAACGGTAAACAAGCGGTAGTAACTCAGCGGTAGTAACGCAGCGGTAGTAAACAAGCGATAGTAACTCAGCGGTATTTAGGAACAAGGCCTAGGGATTACACTTTCACTAGTGGACACTCTCAACATTGATCACATAACGAACGAGATAAATGCATACTCTACACTTTTGTTGGATGATGAACACATTGCGTAGGATTACACGAACCCTCAATGCCGGAGTTAACAAGCTCCACAATAATGCTCATGTTTAAGTAACCTTTAGTGTAAGATAGATCAACGAGACTAAACCAAGTACTAGCATAGCATGCACACTTGTCACCTTCATGCATATGTAGGAGGAATAGATCACATCAATATTATCATAGCAATAGTTAACTCCATAATCTACAAGAGATCATGATCATAGCATAAACCAAGTACTAACACGGTGCACACGCACTTGTCACCTTTGCACACATGCGGGAGGAATAAACTACTTTAATAACAAATCACTAGAGTAGCACATGGATAAATTGTGATACAACATGCTGCAATCTTAAAGAGATATAAATAAGCACCTCACTATGCCATTCAATGAGTAAGTATTCTGTGAAATCTAGCCTAAGAGACCCACACGGTGCACACCCTGTCACCTTTACACACGTGGGACGAGGAGTCTCCGGAGATCACATAAGTAAAACCCACTTGACTAGCATAATGACATCTAGATTACAAGCATCATCATATGAATCTCAATCATGTAGGGCAGCTCATGAGATTATTGTATTGAACTACATAGGAGAGAGATGAACCACATAGCTACCGGTACAGCCCCGAGCCTCGATGGAGAACTACTCCCTCCTCATGGGAGCAGCAGCGGTGATGGAGATGGCGGTGGAGATGGCAGCGGTGTCGATGGAGAAGCCTTCGGGGGCACTTCCCCGCTCCGGCAGCGTGCCGGAACAGAGATCCTGTCCCCCGGATCTTGGCTTCGCGATGGCGGCGGCTCCGGCGGGTTTACGTGGGTTTCGTCAATTGGTATCGGGTTTTCCGATCCGGGGGCTTTATATAGGCGAAGAGGCGGCGCGGGAGGGGCTGACAGGGGGCCACACCATAGGGCGGCGCGGCCCCCTCTCGGCCGCGCCGGCCTAGGGTTTGGTGGCCCTGTGGCTCTTCTCCGGCGGTTCTCGTGTGTTCGGAGGCTTCGGGTAAAATAGGAACCCGAGCGTTGATTTCGTCCGATTCCGAGAATATTTCGTTACTAGGATTTACGAAACCAAAAACAGCAGAAAACGGAGCCGGCACTTCGGCATCTTGTTAATAGGTTAGTTCCGGAAAATGCACGAATATGACATAAAGTGTGCATAAAACATGTAGATAACATCAATAATGTGGCATGGAACACAAGAAATTATCGATACGTTGGAGACGTATCGGCATCCCCAAGCTTAGTTCTGCTCGTCCCGAGCAGGTAAAACGATAACAAAGATAATTTACGGAGTGACATGCCATCATAAACTTGATCATACTATTTGTAAAGCATATGTAGAGAATGCAGCGATCAAAACAATGGTGATGACATGAGTAAACAAGTGAATCATAAAGCAAAGACTTTTCATGAATAGCACTTCAAGACAAGCATCAATAAGTCTTGCATAGGAGTTAACTCATAAAGCAATAATTCAAAGTAAAGGTATTGAAGCAACACAAAAGAAGATTAAGTTTCAGCGGTTGCTTTCAACTTGTAATATGTATATCTCATGGATATTGTCAACATAGAGTAATATAATAAGTGCAATAAGCAAGTATGTAGGAATCAATGCACAGTTCACACAAGTGTTTGCTTCTTGAGGTGGAGAGAAATAGGTGAAGCTGACTCAACATTGAAAGTAAAAGAATGGTCCTCATAGAGGAAAAGCATCGATTGCTATATTTGTGCTAGAGCTTTGATTTTGAAAACATGAAACAATTTTGTCAACGGTAGTAATAAAGCATATGCATCATGTAAATTATATCTTATAAGTTGCAAGCCTCATGCATAGTATACTAATAGTGCCCGCACCTTGTCCTAATTAGCTTGGACTACCTGGATTATCACCGCAATACATATGCTTTAACCAAGTATCACAAAGGGGTACCTCTATGCCGCTCTGTACAAAGGTCTAAGGAGAAAGCTCGCATTTGGATTTCTCGCTTTTGATTATTCTCAACTTAGACATCCATACCGGGACAACATAGACAACGAGATAATGGACTCCTCTTTTAATGCTTTAAGCATTCAACAACAATTAATTCTTTTCTCATTAGAGATTTGAGGATGTTTGTCCAAAACTGAAACTTCCACCATGGAACATGGCTTTAGTTAGCGGCCCAATGTTCTTCTCTCACAATATGCATGCTCAAACCATTCAACTCGGTGTAGATCGCCCTTACTTCGGACAAGACGAACATGCATAGCAACTCACATGAAATTCGACAATGAGTTGATGGCGTTCCCCGATAAACATGGTTATCGCACAACAAGCAACTTAATAAGAGATAAAGTGCATAATTACATATTCAATACCACAATAGTTTTTAAGCTATTTGTCCCATGAGCTATATATTGCAAAGGTGAATGATGGAATTTTAAAGGTAGCACTCAAGCAATTTACTTTGGAATGGCTGGAAAATACCATGTAGTAGGTAGGTATGGTGGACACAAATGGCATAGTGGTTGGCTCAAGTATTTTGGATGCATGAGAAGTATTCCCTCTCGATACAAGGTTTTAGGCTAGCAAGGCTTATTTGAAACAAACACAAGGATGAACCGGTGCAGCAAAACTCACATAAAAGACATATTGAAAACATTATAAAACTCTACACCGTCTTCCTTGTTGTTCAAACTCAATACTAGAAATTATCTAGACCTTAGAGAAACCAATTATGCAAACCAAATTTTAGCATGCTCTATGTATTTCTTCATTAATGGGTGCAAAGCATATGATGCAAGAGCTTAAACATGAGCACAACAATTGCCAAGTATCACATTACCCAAGACATTATAGCAATTACTACATGTATTATTTTCCAATTCCAACCATATAACAATTTAACGAAGGAGAAACTTCGCCATGAATACTATGAGAAACCAAGGACATATTTGTCCATATGCTACAGCGGAGTGTGTATCTCTCCCATAAAGTGAATGCTAGGATCCATTTTATTCAAACAAAACAAAAACAAAAACAAACCGACGCTCCAAGAAAAAGCACATAAGATGTGGCCGAATAAAAATGTAGTTTCGGGGGAGGAACTCGATAATTTGTTGATGAAGAAGGGGATGCCTTGGGCATCCCCAAGCTTAGACAGCTTGAGTCTTCTTGATATATGCAGGGGTGAACCGCCGGGTGCATCCCCAAGCTTAGAGCTTTAACTCTCCTTGATCATGTTGCATCATACTCCTCTCTTGATCCTTGAAAACTTCCTCCACACCAAACTCGAAACAACTCATTAGAGGGTTAGTGCACAATATAAATTGACATGTTCAGAGGTGACAAAATCATTCTTAACACTTCTGGACATTGCATAAAGCTACTGGACATTAATGGATCAAAGAAATTCATCCAACATAGCGAAAGAGGCAATGCGAAATAAAAGGCAGAATCTGTCAAAACAGAACAGTCCGTAAAGATGGATTTTAAAATGGCACCAGACTTGCTCAAATGAAAATGCTCAAATTGAATGAAAGTTGCGTACATATCTGAGGATCATGCACGTAAATTGGCATAATTTTCTGAGCTTCCTGCAGGGCAGTGGGCTCAGATTCGTGACAGCAAAGAAATCTGGAACTGCGCAGTAATCCAAATCTAGTACTTACTTTTCTATCAACGGCTTAACTTGGCACAACAAAACACAAAACTAAGATAAGGAGAGGTTGCTACAGTAGTAAAAAACTTCCAAGACACAAATATAAAACAAAGTACTGTAGCAAAATAACACATGGGTTATCTCCCAAGAAGTTCTTTTCTTTATAGCCATTAAGATGGGCTCAGCAGTTTTAATGATGCACTCGCAAGAGATAGTATGTGAAGCAAAAGAGAGCATCAAGAGGCAAATTCAAAACACATTTAAGTCTAACATGCTTCCTATGCATAGGAATCTTGTAAATAAACAAGTTCATGAAGAGCAAAGTAACAAGCATAGGAAGATAAAACAAGTGTAGCTTCAAAAATTTCAGCACATAGAGAGGCATTTTAGTAACATGAAAATTTCTACAACCATATTTTCCTCTCTCATAATAACTTTCAGTAGCATCATGAGCAAACTCAACAATATAACTATCACATAAAGCATTCTTATCATGAGTCTCATGCATAAAATTATTACTCTCCACATAAGCATAATCAATTTTATTAGTTGTAGTGGGAGCAAATTCAACAAAGTAGCTATCATTATTATTCTCATCAAGTGTAGGAGGCATAGTATAATCACAACAAAATTTACTCTCAGCAGTAAGTGGCATCAAAAGACCACTATCATTATAATCATCAGAAATAGGAGGCAAAGTATCATCAAAGAAAATTTTCTCCTCAATGCTTGGGGGACTAAAATTATCATGAAAACCAGCTTCCCCAAGCTTAGAACTTTCTATATCATTATCAACAATGGTGTTCAAAGCGTTCATACTAATATTACTACCAGCATGCAAACAATATTTCATAGGTTTTTTAATTTTCGCATCAAACAATCCATGTTTTAAATCAGGAAATAGAATAAGAAGCTCACTCTTGTACATTATGCCAAACTAGTGTAAACAAGAAACAACAAGATGCAATTGCAGGATCTAAAGGAAATAGCTTTGAGCACACACACAACGGCGCCGAGAAAAATACTTTACCCGGGACCGTAGTATGAGAGCCTTTTTACCTTTCCTCCCCGGCAACGGCGCCAGAAAAGTGCTTGATGTCTACGTTCCCCCTCCTTTCCTGTAGACAGTGTTGGGCCTCCAAGAGCGAGAGGTTTGTAGAACAGCGGCAAGTTTCCCTTAAGTGGATACCCAAGGTTTATCGAACTCGGGGAGGAAGAGGTCAAAGATATCCCTCTCATGCAACCACTGCAACCACAAAGCAAGAAGTCTCTTGTGTCCCCAACACACCAAATAGGTGCACTAGTTCGGCGAAGAGATAGTGAAATACGAGGTGGTATAAATAAGTATGAGCAGTAGCAACGGTGCCGGAAAAGTGCTTGGCGTGTAGTTGATGGTGGTGGTATTGCGAGCGGTAGTAGCGCGATAAAACGATGAAACAAGCGGTAGTAACTCAGCGGTAGTAACGCAGCGGTAGTAAACAAGCGAGTAGTAACTCAGCGGTATTTAGGAACAAGGCCTAGGGATTACACTTTCACTAGTGGACACTCTCAACATTGATCACATAACAGAACAGATAAATGCATACTCTACACTTTTGTTGGATGATGAACACATTGCGTAGGATTACACGAACCCTCAATGCCGGAGTTAACAAGCTCCACAATAATGCTCATGTTTAAGTAACCTTTAGTGTAAGATAGATCAACGAGACTAAACCAAGTACTAGCATAGCATGCACACTTGTCACCTTCATGCATATGTAGGAGGAATAGATCACATCAATATTATCATAGCAATAGTTAACTCCATAATCTACAAGAGATCATGATCATAGCATAAACCAAGTACTAACACGGTGCACGCACCTGTCACCTTTGCACACATGCGGGAGGAATAAACTACTTTAATAACAAATCACTAGAGTAGCACATGGATAAATTGTGATACAACATGCTGCAATCTTAAAGAGATATAAATAAGCACCTCACTATGCCATTCAATGAGTAAGTATTACTGTGAAATCTAGCCTAAGAGACCCACACGGTGCACACACTTTGTCACCTTTACACACGTGGGACGAGGAGTCTCCGGAGATCACATAAGTAAAACCCACTTGACTAGCATAATGACATCTAGATTACAAGCATCATCATATGAATCTCAATCATGTAGGGCAGCTCATGAGATTATTGTATTGAACTACATAGGAGAGAGATGAACCACATAGCTACCGGTACAGCCCCGAGCCTCGATGGAGAACTACTCCCTCCTCATGGGAGCAGCGGCGGTGATGGAGATGGCGGTGGAGATGGCAGCGGTGTCGATGGAGAAGCCTTCGGGGGCACTTCCCCGCTCCGGCGGCGTGCCGGAACGGAGATCCTGTCCCCCGGATCTTGGCTTCGCGATGGCGGCGGCTACGGCGGGTTTACGTGGGTTTCGTCAATTGGTATCGGGTTTTCCGATCCGGGGGGCTTTATATAGGCGAAGAGGCGGCGCGAGGAGGGCTGACGGGGGGCCACACCATAGGGCGGCGCGGCCCCCTGCGGCCGCGCCGGCCTAGGGTTTGGTGGCCCTGTGGCTCTTCTCCGGCGGTTCTCGTGTGTTACGGAGGCTTCCGGGTAAAATAGGAACACGGGCGTTGATTTCGTCCGATTCAGAGAATATTTCGTTACTAGGATTTACTGAAACCAAAAACAGCGGAAAACAGGAGGCGGCACTTCGGCATCTTGTTAATAGGTTAGTTCCAGAAAATGCACGAATATGACATAAAGTGTGCATAAAACATGTAGATAACATCAATAATGTGGCATGGAACACAAGAAATTATTGATACGTTGGAGACGTATCATTCAGCTGTAGCTCAACTTCAATCTGTGTATGTTTGTCGCCTTGGTAAATCATTCTACTTCCATCGGGGCTTTTCAAAGACACCGTTTTGTTTACACAGTCGATCAATGCTCCATTAGCTTCCAACCGAGTTCATACCAAGAATGACATCAATGTCCTTCATCGGTAAAATGAACAGGTCCGCGTCAAACGCGCACTTATTGATCATAATGACTTGTTTTTGTTTGGCATGGGTTACTACTATCGTTCCCCCCGCAGAAAGTATGGTTATGGGTGTATCTAACTTAGTGCAACTAATCCCATGTTTGGTGATGAATTGTTGAGAAATGAATGATGTAGTTGCACCAGTATCAAAAAGTACTTTGCCGGGATGAGTGAGTATCTGGAGCGTACCTATCACCGCCTGGTCAGAGTTGACCACCTCCTCCAGACTGGTACAGTTTAGCTTGCCGAAGGGCTTCTTATTCTTCCAGTTGCCTCCGGTGTTTCCTCCTCGGTTTCCTCCTCCTCCTGACTGACCTCCTCCACTATTCTTCTTGGGGCAGTCCTTCAGCATGTGCCCCTCCTGGCGACAACCAAAGCATATAATCTTTGGCTTCTTACAGTCCTTGGCCAAATGCCCTGTGAATCCACAGCTTCTGCAAATTATTTGATTTGCAGTCTGGAACGCTTGGTTCTTCCTACTACCGTAGTAGTTGCTGTTGTTGTTGTTGTTGTTGTTGTTGTATCTGGGCTTGAAACTCAAGCTAGTATTAGGCTTGTTACTAACAAACTTCTTAGGCTCAAACTTGGCCTTTTTCCTCTTCTCCTCCTGCAATTGCTTGAAATCATCTTCCAGAGTGATGGCTGCATCCACCAACTCTTGAAACTCCGTCGCTCTCATCATACGGAGCTGAACCTTGAACTGGGGACTCAACCCCCTCAGAAATTTCTTTTTCTTCTTGTCCTCGGTGTTGACTTCCTCAACGAGCGTACGGGACGGTTTAGAGAACTCCCGACATAGGTCGGGATTGCCTTGTCCTTCTGCTCGAGACTTTCAAATTCTCGACGCTTCAGCTCCACAATACTTTCAGGGACATTGGATTCCCTGAACTTCCTCGTGAATTCCTCCCAGGTAAATACTTTTTCAGCCGGATAAATGGCTACAATATTGTCCCACCATGAAGCGGCAGGTCCACACAGCAGATGGGTAGCATAACGAACCTTCTCTTGGTCATTACATCCAACGGTGTTGAGCTTGCGCTCTGTATCCATCAGCCAATCTTCCGCGTCCATTGGCTCGGGCGCGTATGCAAAAGATATAGGCTTAGTGTTTTGGAAGTCTGCTAAGGTGACTCCCGGGTTCTCAGGTCTCTCCACCCTATTTTGCTGCAGCAAATCATGGAAGAATTTGTTCTGCTGCTCCAGTGTTACACGCTGTCGCTCCTCTACCAGCTGCATGTCTTGGATAAAATTTTGCTTGCGTCATGGGTGGTGGTGGTGGTGGAAGCTGATCTCCGGCTGCTCCCTCGGCCTCTTCCTTTTGTTTTGCTTCGCGCTCCATGCGGCTGTGCTTCGATCTCGTCTCCTAACGTTCCCGACATAACCCCCTAGTTCCGCAACACAAGATGATACTCATAATTACTCCATGCGCAAGTTTTACGAGCTCAACATTGTGCACGAGAACTAGTCACGCAATGGAAATCAAGAAGCAAATCCAAATCATACAAAACATATACCACTGTATATACATACATAAGTGGTCTTATTACAATACTCAAGTCGATGTGAGTATGCAAACTCACTTATTAAAGTATATGTACAAATTTATACAAATATTACAAACTATAATACACGTGGTACTTGTGTATTATAGCCTCGCCTCCCTTGGTGGACTCTAGTCGATCTTCACTCCCGGTACATCCCGAGGCTTCCATCCGGTCGAACGTGTCGTCCTCTTGATAGACCCTGGAACATAAGGTCTCCCCGTTGGCTTGTAATCCGAATCGGATGATGATCCTAAGGAGAAATCAGTGTTCACAAACTGATCGTTGAGTGCATCATAGTCCACCCATCGGGTGTACTCTCCTGTAGCCCCACCATAAGGGTTACCAAAACCCATACCCGACTCAACCTGTGTCGGATATCCTCCATCCACTCCTTCATTACTAGGATAGCTCTGGTTCTGGGTTGTTGCGTCATCATTCATCTCTCCATCATAATACTCAGTAGTACTATGGGTTCCAGTATCATATCCCCAACGCCAACCCCTGGAATTCTCGATTGGAGTCTCGGAACGCTGTTTGTTTCCGGATTCCTCTCCGCCTTCGTATCCCCCATAGGAACTACCCGAGATAGTTCCCGGGTGTAGCAGGTGTGGTTTCACGTGCAAGTGGATCAATGCTGATGTAGTCACCGACTGAATAAGCTGGTGTGTGCACCACATTCTCCATAGGTTCTTTCCCCCTACTCTCCTCCTTGGGTTCAGTGAATTCCCCAAGCATCGTATCAATTGCTCCTATCAGATGATGATTCAGCTGAAAGAGTAATGATATGAAGTTACGGCTATTATCCATATATTTTGCCGCTGCTATGGGTTTGCGTTTGGCGTATTTGTAGTGGTTGAGCATGGGATCTTCTTCCTCCTGATTATGAGGAATATGGGAGAACTCGGAATCCATAAGCTCTTTTGTCTTATGTTCCCGTATGTCGGTTATGGCTCTCATAACAGCTATATGGTAGGCTGTGTTGGTTGTCCTCGCTTCTCCAGCTGGCATGACTACGCTCATTCCCAAAGATTCGGGAAGTCGCAGCCCTACCCTGCACTTGGCCAACACCGGACCATCATAAAACATGTACTTCTTTACTGAAATCTGGGGATCGCACCCAAATTCCAGTAACATGGCTCGTAGGATATCAGCAAGTCCTCCTTGGTACTCGTTCAGTGTGGAATCCATAACTTTTACGTTTCTTCCCGGTCGTGAACTTGCCATGTTGGCTGTAGAAATAGAAAGATTATAAGATTAGTAATAATGCATCATAATAGAGATAATAAAGAATTATCGCACTAAAAGATATGATTGTTGTATTCTCAATTGAATATACACCATATTTTTAGAGAATTCTTTACTAGTCCTATTTGACTCCTAACGTTTGGTCCCATTTACTAGGTTCCAACCTAAGGTCAAAGCTTTTGCTCCGATACCAAGCTGTGATGACCACTGCATACCACCTGGATGTTGTAGTATGCCGGTCGTTGATATAACATTCACGAAGTACCATTCCGCAAATATTACATCCCTCGAGTAGTACAACGAGAACATAGCAGGGTCCATAACTCATTCACATAATATTACAAGTAACATACACATATCGTCTCGGAGCTCCTCTTGGGTCCTAAGAGGATCACTCCTGGGTTCGAGGCGAACCCAACTTAACTTACAATACAAGAGTCTCATTAAACTAAACATTTATTTCATCGAGCAGCTAAATACTAAGAGTTCGGGCTGCTCGGTTACTACTTCTATAGGCTATCGCTAGGCTTAGTCTCCTCCGGAAGCCTCCCCGGATCCGTAGACTATGAGGTAGTCTACGCCTTCAACTCCTCCTGAGAGGTCTGGTTCCTCGTAGCCGATGATCTCGGCTCCATCATTGTTGTCGTAGTCCTCCTCCAGACGATTCAGACAATCTAAGAATGGGATTTAAGAGTGGTATGAGTACGAGCGTACTCAACAAGTTCATTATAGATAAGAGGTGTTTAATGCACTAGCTACGGTGTTAGACCGAGAAAGTCTAATACCAATGCAAGTTTTGATAAACATTTCTTCAAGAGATTGCTTTTATTTCAAAGAGCTATGTCCGTCGGCCTTCACCGGTTTACTAGAACTTCATGGAGCTCCTTTCCGGTCGCGTTCGCGGTTCCTCAATCCCGGAACAGGGAGTGACGGAGTCACGATTTTTTACACTCGCGAGAGGTGTGTTGCTTTACCCATAAGAGATCTTAACCTTGGTGCCAACCGGGCAGCTTTCCGTCCACACTTCCTTCGGTGTGAGGCCCGGTATAAGGTCTAGCCAATCATGTTCCTCCGCTACCTCGAACACCCACCCTTTGTTGCATGCGCCGACCACGGGTCCACGTCGGTCCCATTATTCCCGTAGATTTCAAGGTGGACCCCGACCACGACAACGATGCTTGGGCTCTACCATACACTCCTACGCCGGTGGCTGCAACCCATCATAGACCGCAATACCGTGGGGAATTAGAATGGGATCCCCACCCCTACCGCTTGTTCTTCGAACGACAAGTGTCTACGGACTGTGCCGTGGGGACTTAAGGCTTCCCGACCTACCGCTTGCCGCCGACGGATACAAGTGTCTATGGTAAAGCGCATCCGTTGATGAACGAGAGGTGGAAACACTTTTGACTACTCCGTCCCACTCCGGATCTTATGGTTAACACGGGTATTACGGCACAAGAATCACTTGGCGACATTTGTTGTTTAATCCTAGATGGATATAAACCCGTGCAATGGAACCTCCACCATATCAACACAATCCATGGTTCCATTGCCCACCACATAGTCATATTCATAGTTATGAAAGTAGTGGTTTTGATTTTTGTGCAATAGTGATAACCATAATACTTTGCAAGTAATTTGATAAAAATACTCAAATGACATGAGCAAGTGATGAACTTGCTCGAACACTGCAAAATTCTGCAGTTGGAAGGTGTGGACTGACCCTTGTCCTCTTGTTCTGAAAAATAGCATCATTGTCCGATAAGGGCAATGGTTAAAGAAGCAATTATGCATGATTCCATTTTTAGGGTTTGTTCCCCCTTCCGATGTCGTTATTATTTTATGTAAGAGGTTAATACTAAGAATAATTTGGGGATACTTGTTTAAAAGTAAAATACAACCTTGAAATGTTGTCAAGGTGTTTTTAAAGCCCAAATGCATTAATGGACTTATTTTCATTATAGAAAATTAGGTGTGTGATTTAAATGATTATTTAAATCATCAAAATAGGACTAATTCTTAATTGTCTTCAAATATTCTCTTTTATATTTTATTTGAATAGAGAATTTTATGCTGATTAATTTTCATATTTTTACTTATTTATTTAGAGCTGTATTTTATTTTATAAAATTCTTGGAAATTCTCATTTAGATGGGTATTTTGGAAATGTCCAAAATACCCCTCGGGCCCACCGTCGGGCGGCCGAGCTGGTTAGGTTGGACCAGCCCACCGGGCTCGGTCCAGCCAGACCCGGTCCGCGTCGTCTTCTCGCCGTGTCCTAACCCTAATCCCCCTTTCGGCTCCCGCGACGCCGAAATCGCCTCCGCCGTCGCCGCTTTAATCTGGCCGTCTCCGGCCATCGCCGGCGACGTGATTGTGCGGATCTGGACCGCCTCTCGACGGCGGACATGGTGGTCCGCGTCGATCTGACGCGTGCGTCCTCGTTCGCTCGCCATCGACTCTCCCGTGCGCCTGGCTTTTGGCGTCCGCCGCCACCGCGCGTTGGAGATGCCGTGGACCTTCCTCCTGGCGCTCCCCTGGGTGCGTGGTGCTGTGCTTCGGGGTCTTTGTGGTGGTCGCCGTGGCTTGGCTTGGCCAGGCCCGGTGCCGTCGTGTGCCCTGGCGTGCGCCGCCGTGGTCGTGTCGACCACCTCCTCCCCGGTATGTGCTCCTCCTTCTTCTCTGCTACCTGTTCTACCTCTTCTCCTTCCTCTGGATGCCCTGGCATCCACCTGATTGTGCTGCTGCTTCTACACCTATGTGCTCTGCTGCTGTGCTTGCTGTGTGAATGCGTGTAAGCTGCTGTGCTCTCTGCTTGTTGCCATGGATCCTAGGCGATGTGATGTCGTCGCTGCCATGCGCATGCTTGCTCGTTGTGCATATGCTTGCTCCTGTGTGTGCTTTGCTCATCCCTATATCTTGCTGTTGTAACTCTTGAGCTCTTGCTCAAGAGAAAATTGTGATGCTTATGCTCTATTAAATTGTTCCTGCTGTTGCTATATGGATCCTGCCTCTCCTGTGTGTGCATTTCCTTGCCCCTGGCTTGATCACGATGCATGATCCTTGCATTATGCAAGTGCCAGTGCCCTAGGTGTGATGTGTATAGGGCTGTGAATCTTGGAAATGCTCAATTGAGCATGGTCATTGACTAAATAACACCATCCCTTATTGGTGTGCTTCGGATACAATTATATTTAATTTATTTACTTATCTGTGATGCAATTATTTATGAGATGTGGCTATATAGTTGATCTGGTTAAATGTGTGGTTGCTAGGCTTGGCTCTAGCATGTCTTAGCATGCTCTAGCAAGCTTCTGATGATCATATGATCATCAGTTGCTTGTAAAAGCTGCTGTGTTATGACTGTGCCTCTCTTCTGCTCATCTTTGTGTCTGTGTGACACCAAAATCTGTACTGATGCATGCTTTTGCTTGCTCTAGCAGTTGCTGATGCTTGCAATGATCCATTGGATCAGCTGCAAGACTACGGTGCTTTGATTCCTTATATGATTCACTTATCCGTATTACCTGGACTTACTAAAATGGATAAGTGATGTGAGCTGCTTGCAGTAATGATCATTTCATTGAGTTTGGCAGGGCTAGATGGATGCCACCACTTGGTTGGGTACCCTAGCCCTCCTTTTGAACCCATCTGGGTGATGATAACTGTGCATGGCTTATTAGTTTGAGCTGGTTCAGTGGTTGAGGTGACCTTGACAGCAATTCATTGCTGTTTAAGTAGCTCCCACCCTTGTTGGCTTGCTATGGCTTAGTGAATGCATCACTGGGTAATTCCTTGTTGGATTTCCAGTGATCTTTGATGTTGACAAACAAGGACAGACACATATTGTCTATCTATCTGATGGTGTGCTAGGTTTTAGGTGCTAAGTGGCTTTGGTTGAATAGATAGGATCATTTCCTTGCTGGATTCCCTTGGTTATGCCACTTGTTTTGGTCTAGCCGATGTTCCCTTGGTGATTTCCTATTGGCTTCACCCATTTTTGCTTGCACCAACTGACTTGGTAGCCAGATGATGATACAATCTGGGTATTCTACCCGTTTTGGCTTCTGTGACATATGCAAATGCTTATTTATGAGCAAACCAGGGTTTTGCTCAGGTTGATCTGTTTATACCTCACTCCAGCTCCTAGAAATAGTGTGTTGGTGTAGAGGTTTTGCTTCTGTGCTGATTTCTTAGCTTGCCCTGCTCCTCCTTGTGGCTTGTGCTTGATCTACTCCATGGTTTACTTCTCAACGGAAACGAGTTCCTTGCTTGAGCTGTTCCTGTATGAGGTTTCTGGCTATGTGTTCTTCCTGTTCTAAGTGTTCTTGCTCTCTGATGACTTACCAAGCTGCCTGTCGATGAATGAGCTAGGGTTTGGCTCTGAAAAGTTTATATATGATGCTCCCTTGCTCTCCCCGGTCGACACCTCTTGCTTGTCACTTTGGTGACTCTCCCGAGCTGTGCATGTGCTGGTGGACATGCACACTGCCTTGTGAGCTGCTTGTGTAGTTCCTGGTTGGAACTTGGTCCATTTGGTGGATCAGCTCGGCTGATCTTGATAATATCCTCTCAACTTCACATTTTCTTGCTAACCTGCCAAGTGGCAATGCCACTTGGCATAACACTTGTCTTTGTCTTTGTTTGTGTGACTACAGGGAACAATGTGATGCTCTGGATGAAGATCAAGATTCTCTTGGCAAGATCTCCATGATGATCATCTTGTGTAGTTTAGGATAGATCATTAACTTGTAATTTTTCTTTATTTTTTTCTTTCTTCAATTCTGCCCATTTATGTAATGTGTTGTATTAATCATTTATTTCACTTATGAATATTGTAATGACAATGTAATTTGTGTGGTGATCAATAAAGCTCAAAGTTTTCTCTAATGAGCTTTACTTTATTATAATTGTTCATATTGTTTATTATTATTTAATTACTTAATGAATTTCTTCATAATTGAATTATTTAGGGTTATTATTTAATGTTTGAATTTGAAATTCAAATTCAACCTTGGTTTAAATTTAACCATGTCACTTATCAAGAATTCAATCATGCAACTCTCCCCTCTCTTCTTAAAACCCTACACTAATGAAGTGAGATACAAGTTTATCGCACTCTCGAAACCCTAACCCTGTAAAGTGTCGAGAGAGAAACTTGTCACCCTTCGATGCAGTTTTTGTTTAAAAGCGCGAAATTTCCCCAGAATTTACTATGCAATGCACATCCCTTTCTAAAATCTACCCCTCGATCGTCTCTAAACCTGGGACATTACAGCCAGCCCCCAATCCCGTCGCCCCCGTCCTCCTCAATCCCCTCGCTCCCTCTCCTCGCTCGATCCACACGCAGGCAGCCGCCCGCCAATCCCCCGCAGCCGCCGCCCCTGTCCCTTCTCCTCCCCTTCCCTCGGCCTCACCTCCTCCACCTGCAACCCTCGTCGCCGGGGCGCCGCTGCTGTGCACACACGCGCAGAGGATGCCGCCAGGCCCTCGACAAGCGCCGTGCGGCGGATCTAAGCGAGGAGGAGCGCCCACCTCCGATTTGTGGTCATAGGAGGCGTCCTCCATGGTGGTTGTGCGGGTGAGGCCGGAGAGTGGTCGTGGACGTCGTCCTCCTCTGCAGCAGCGATCCAGGCACAGGGACTTCCACGGAGGAGGCCGGGCCTCCGTGCCGACTCGTCGTCTTTCTCATCGTATGGTCATCCCGCCCTCCCCACTGCCCCATCCTCCTCCAACTCTCTACCTTATTTTTTTTCTTGCGTTTTCCTCTCTAATGGTTTCCTACTGTTCGTAGGAGGCAGATTTTTCACACGCTAATGTTTGGTTTAACCAAATGGATCTATATTGGTGCTCCACCGTTCATTTGGCTCCATTGATTGTTGGCTTGTTGCTCATCGGAATATAATCAATCCATCATTCAACGAAAAATATGCGAGTTCACTTTATGGATGATTCACCAACATTAGTATTTTTCCTCCGAATGCGGAGTGTTTTTAAGGCTGCTTCATAGATCCACGGTGATGATTGGTTTCCTTGCCAAGTGTTCTTGACCTCCATGTTCTGATTGCGTTGTTCATACAAATTTTGTTAACAATATTGCCTTTGGATGTGTAATTATCTTTGTTTGATTGGTCACTCTCTATTTTTAGTTTTACTGCTCGCTTTCCCATAAGAAAACTATGCAAGTGCCTTTTAAATATAATGCCAGCATCGAGTCATGGTCATACTGATAAATATTAACAGTGATACATTTGCATCGGGTTACCTCTGTGAAAGAGGATTGTCTGTTGTATCACACTGCTAAGCTTTTGCTCCATTCTTTTGGCTCATCGTGATAATTAGTAGATTTAATCAACTAAAAGACTGTATCTGCAACATTACCAATAATTGTTTTTATTGCAGATTTAGGGAAGCAGATTGCATGTTTGTTACTTTTCCATGCCCAGTTCATATGTTCGCACCATCTTGCAAAAGTTGGTCTGGTAGATTCTTGAATTAGTTTTTGATTCAGAAAATAGAAATTTATTGAAGCACCATTTTTTTCACTTGTGCTTCTCAGTTAACCCCCTTCTTCCCACCATTATTGCTTTGTTCTGCAGTGCACATCTCCTGCAAGCATAATGGAATAACTGAGGTGAAGCCTAAATTAAGTATGCTTAGGTCAGGGCATGCTTTTCATCCCATTCGTAGCCTCAACTAGCGAAAGAGAATTTCTTTTAGCACCTGCAATTTTAATCTTGATAGGTTTCATCAACGATAGATTTGTTTATGATTACAGAGATACAAGGTTTAAATGTCACTTGCACTAAGTTATATGGTTTATTGACTTGCAGATCTCCTTCTACATTGATTTGCGGAGGCGTTTTCACAAATAAACAAATGGGGGATAAAGGTGCCATGCTTCGTGTTTGGTGACAGCTATCTCAACACAATGTATTCCTTTATTAGAGTTGGGTGTCCTTGCCGGCGACCTCGTCGTCTCTAACCTGTCTAAGGCATACCATATCATCCCTGTCTCTTCTTTGATTTCTGTTGTACAATTCATAATTTATGCTTGGCTGCTGCAATTCAGCTTGCTTGGGTAGTGACTATTTTGTAGCTCTTCTATGAGTTTTGGGGTGTTTTTGCTGCAATTCAGCTTGCTTTCGTAACGGCAGGCTGCTCACTTAATAATGCACAGTTTTGATAAATTAAAACTGGTATATAGCATATTGACTGCTTCTAATATTGATGTATGGTGATATGATAGAAAAAATCAGAAATAGTTTTTGGTCACGTGAAGTTTTGCATCACTGATTCCTATATAATTGATATGGTGTTTGAATGAGAACTGTCATATATAGTTTTTCTATTTCTCCCCAATGAAGCATAAGAACTGTCATATATAGTTGTTCTCATAAGCTCTAAACAAAGGCAATGAGCAACAAAAACACATATGCTGATTCCAAATTTAGCTTAGTAATATAGCTGGTTGCAAGATAATATATATGGTGTTTTTCAATAAATCAGGTGCAAACCTTTTATGTGGGAATTATAGTAGCTACCAATAAGCCAGATGTTCTTGCGATCTTACCTTAGTTGTATTTCATATCAGATGCAACCATCAGGTTTATCTTGGCTCTACTATATATGCTTAATTAAGTGGCTCAGGTTCTCATGATTATTGGGCCTTCTACGGGATCATGTTGCCATTTCATTGAGGTACCCGGCCGCCCGTATCAGCAATTCAACCGCAGGGTTGCCGTGGCAGAAAAAAATCCCCACCGGTAAGATCCCCTTTTGTTTCCATGTGCGCCTGCTGCCGCATTTTTTCTCTTTTGCTTTTAACTCCCGCCCGTCGTCGATAGCTTCCTTGGACGCGTGAGCTTGTCCGCTCACTGCAGCCACTCCACCACCGGCAGATCCCATCGCATCGCGCAAGAACAGTAGCAACACTGCACCGGCTGGGACTGAATCCAAAACTGTTTTCGCTATACTGTGATTTGCCGATGTAGTATGAGAATATGTGATTTGCCCATGTAGTATGAGAATATGTGACTTGCCCAGGTTGTATGATTAGCTTTATTTTGATTATGAAGAATTAGGTTCACCTAAGACTGAATCAAAAACAGATGTTCGCTATTACTGTGAACGATTTGATATGTTTATGTGATTAACACAACCAATATGAGAATATGTCCCCATTACTATAGCATGTGTGCTCTGCTCATTATCTTTCTTGTTGAATATGTCCCCATGGACTGCACGCCTCTGAAGGATCTTTCTCGGAATTCCTACCGATGGAAGATTATGGTACGATTCGCCAGGATCTGCGAGTTTAGGAGCCCAGATAAAGGAACTCTCTACTCGCTTGACTTTGTTGTTGTTGATCAACAGGTTAGATCTATTCACTCTGATATTGTATCCATCTAATTGTTGAACCACATTGCTCCGATCTGCAATTTTGTCCTATTTCACATGTGTGTACCTACTTCTTTTCTCATCTGTTTTCTAGCTGAGTCACCGTCGCACATTGTAGACATTCTTTAGGTCATGCTAGGTCTAATGCTTCCCTGTTTTCTTATACTTCGTTGATACACATCGTTAATATGTCCTAATTCGGATGAATTTTAAAGTATTCATCTATTTTTACAGAATTACTAACATATACTGTAATTACTTAACTATGTGGTTCCTCCAATTTCTTCACCTTGCTCTGTTCTTTGATGTTTTGCTCTGCATGTGCTTAGTTATGTCCTAATTCGGATGAATTTTAAAGTATTCATCTATTTTTACAGAATTACTAACATATACTGTAATTACTTAACTATGTGGTTCCTCCAATTTCTTCACCTTACTCTGTTCTTTGATGTTTTGCTCTGCATGTGCTTAGTTATATCATTTCTTTTCTATTCTCGCGTTTTTCAATCTTCTTGTTAGCATGTATTGTCAACATATCTTTTCCAATACTCTATTTAGAGATGGTTCACTCTTTTAGAATTTGCCTGTTCTTGCCATAATTAGCTAATCAAAATTTCCCTTTTTCTTTAATCAGTAGCCGACACATATTGTTCTTATGTCTTTACACACTGTTCTTATATCTTTATTGATATGAGTTCCACTGATAGGTGTGCTTTCCAATTATTTTCACCATCTATGCTACTTATTTAGCCGCACTATTCTCTTAATTTTCCCCATTGTTGTCCTCTGACCAGAGGCCCTATATTATTTTTTACTCTTGATTATTCACAGAAGTCCACAATGGAAGGTTTGGTCCCCGGTAATAGGGTGGACCAATGTAGAGATCAGCTCAAGGAAGGCTGTGTGTACACTATTGACAAGTTTGATCTATATGATCCAAAAAAGACTTGCCGTTCAGTAGATCATCCTTCAGGGAATGCGAAGAGCCACAAACGTCAGGTGTACATCACAGATGGCAGGTGCGTCTTGCTGTGATCTTAGTTCCTATTATATCGACCACACATTTACATCGATTGCTTGCTTTCTAACTCATACATATGCTATCCCATGAAGTGAACACGCTATTGTTACTTTATGGGCGAGTGCTTGCTTTCTAACTCATACATATGCTATCTCATGAGGTGAGCACACTATTGTTACTTTATGGGGGGAGAAAGCAGATTTATTTGATGCTGACAGACTGATTTAACTATCGAATGACGAACCTGTTATCGTTTTGTTTCTCAGCATGACAGTCAGTTAGTACTCAGGTGCTCTGCTATGAGCTCTGTTTTTTGTCTTCTCCTTGGATGTTGTTTCTATGATTCCTTCTTTTGCTTTCTGCCAACCGTAGTGTTTAACGTTCTGCAAGTTTATTAGCCTTCAAAAATACATCAGTCACAAGATGGTATGTTAATGCGCCAATTCCAGAGATGGCTGCTGTTCGAGAAAGGTTCTTCTCACAATTAGTTATTCTCTGCAGCAAATCTATTCCTGCTATTATCTGCTTACTAACACGTGTGTCTTGCACACGCTTCAGGTCGAGGCATATGCCATGGCGCATAGAATTACATAGCGGAAACCAGAACGATGTTGAGCCAACTGCATCATCAATCACAGAGATAGCGACATTTGAACCAAATAATATCATGGTACGCTCATCTCCCAGACTTATGCAGCAATCTTCAGAGTGGCAGATGAAATTATTGTCTACCATCAATAATGCATGCAGTTTAACTCCAGATTGACGGTGCCTACTTATTTGTTGTGTTCTAATCATGCTATCCGGAAAATATGAACAACTATACACACACAATAACTCATCTGAACTACTGGATCCCTGGATATATGGTACTACACTAATCTACATAAATATATCAGTTCATCATTTTCTAATTAGTGTTATTCCCACTTGCAGAGCTTCATGTGTTGCTACCACATATAACCACGATTTCCTGTACACCAATACTAAGAAATAATCATGGCTGATTAAATCATGTATGTTCATGATATACATGTGCATTCTACTTTGAGCTGGCATTTGAAATCAAGACTGATTACAAGAATCTGGTCACAACACTTCAAAGTCGGAAGTGGCATTTGACACCTGAAGATGTTATTTAGCATGATATTCGACCGTTTGTTCCGTTAAACTTTATTTTAGTAGAATTTCTGTTTTGCCCAAGAGGCGGCAATAAGCACATGTCCTTGCGGCTTATGGTGCTAGGCAGACTGATCCCGATGATGCTCGTGTGATGCTGGCCAGTGAGTTAGTTGTGCATGTCTAATGGAATATGTTCCGGGTCAACAAGAAAAAGAATTAGCTGGCTTAAATATGTGCCCTAAAAAATAGAGCTAGCTTAAATATGCCATGTTAGGATAATTTTCTGATTTGAACTTAAATCTATTAGTACTGTAAGTATTTTTTGGACAAATGTCCTTTTATAAACTACTGATAAATTTGTATTGATGAATATGTTTAAAATGGTATATCAAAAATTTGTAATCCTGCAGGTCATCATGCGGTCAGTGGACTCTACTCATAATACTTTTTCATGCATTGTTAATTTATCGGTTGCCAAATTTATATCATTGTGAAAGTCGGTTGCCAAATCATATATAATCATTTGCTACTCTGTTTTTGGTTCCATGTGTTTTATCCTAACTACACTCTTATCGACTTTATTTTGTGAAACCTAAGAAATGTATTATCATTTTCTGTACACAGTTTATGTCAATATTGTTTTTGTTGTTCTTTCCTTCTTTTGCTCTTCACAAAACCATTAGCTGTTGTTGTAATATATCCTCCTGTTTTCTGGCTGTGTACATGCCTTCGATGCTTCGTTTGTAGTTCCGTGTGTTTGATCATAATTTAGTAATAGCGATAAATAAAACATAGTCCCGTTTACTTATAGATCTATACGAATTTCACGGGATCGTGCGCCAAGGCGCACATCTAAATCTAGTAATAACAATACAAGCATTCCTCACACCAACCAACAACAGAGAGCACGCAGAGAAAAATCGCATGACACAAACATTCAGGGAGGAGGACCTTGCCTTCCATCTTCATCTTTTTTTTGAGGGCATGCCAAAGACATACCTTATTTTTATAGAAGGAGAAGAACACAATTTACAAGACGGCTAAACTAGGATGCAAAATCTTGGAAATCCAAAAACCCCACACACACACACCCATACTAGAAAACGTAAGCCTACTCTCGCCAAGGTGGGGCACTCCCTCTAGTGTGAGCCAACTCCCGAATACATATCTCCTCTTGTATGTGTTGAACAAGTTGAGATTTAGTGCATTGCTCATGGAAGTTCCATCTTCATCCGACAAAGCAAGCGGGCAATATGAACTTGGTCTCATGGTTTCCACCCGACAACACCCCAAAAAAGAGGTAGGGGTGTCAAACATGAATGAGGTAATCCAAGAAGGAAGCCAAGCTCGCTAACCCGGCTCCGATGAGAGCATCAGACTGACCCAAGGGAACACCAAAAAACGGCCAACCGCCTATAACCACCATCACAAAACCCTTTGCGCAAACCGACAAGCAACACTGCGATAGAAACAACATAGGACCAACCCAGTTTAGGTGGCTCTAAGATGGCGCCTCTAAGGAGGTAGCGACGTCAAAGACAACACCTTTGTTTGGTCTAAAGAAAGATCTATGGCTTTGGCCTAGAGAATACTTAGGGTAATCGGGTGTGTGGGAGGCCCACGACGGTGCTTCCAATGAGGAAGATGGCACACACGAGTGCCGACACAGAGCTTTCGCTTGTAGAATCAGACCTGAGACCGCCACCAAACCAGTTTGGCTGCAAGGATCTCCGAACCTTAGCACTACCAGCCGGATTGAAGTTCATGAAGTTCGTCTCTCCTTCAAGGAGATGGCCGTACCGAAGAGCTCCCGTCAGCCTGAGCCGACACACAACACAAGAGCCCATCAAGGAAGGAAATCCATGGCCTAACTGCACGACACCTCAGCGACACCAGATCTCCATGCCTCCACACCGCCACCAATGTCGCCCACCGCATTGCATTTTCCATAGTGCCCATCCGACACTGCCGTGCGGATGCATAAACGCTCGAGGAAAACACTCTACCACATAAACACCCTACACTCTACCACCACCGCAACAACCCTCCCGTCTCCACCATGACTGAGCTTGCGACCCTCACTGATGTCGCGTGTAGACGCACCACCGCGCCGCACAAACCAGCAACCTAGGGCGCCGTGTCCATCGCAAAAAAAATCAGATGATATGATGGTCATGTCCTATTTGTTCCTATGAATTTGAATCGGTGTTTGATACCTCATGAAAACAAATGAATCGCCACAAGAGGTACGAGGGGGTGGGATTTTTCTTTAAAATAAAGAGGGAAAAGTCCATAGAAGAAAAATCATAATGACTCAACGGTGGGGATCAAATGACATGCGGAAGGAAGATCCCTAGGAATTTCTACTTATCAAAGAGGTATTGACGCACAAGAGAAATAACAAAAGTTTGAGTACACCTATAAAGTTCATGCATGAAAATCAAAGAAGCTCTAAATAAATTCTTAAGGATCCAAAATCCTGGAAATCAAACTTATTTCTAAGAATGTTCAAATTCTAAAATATTCGAAAAATTCTTTTAAATAAAGAGAAAATTGCACATAGCCATAGTTTCAAGTCAACTCGTAAAGGTTTTCCCCAACTTTTGGGCAAACTTTCACAATACATCTTCTTTTAAAGCAATATCTAACTAGCAGTCAACAACTCACCCAAATTCACCCTTTGATTGACAAAACTGGCATTCTAGTCCCACCCATTAGGACAACATTGCGTGCATGCATGCCAGCAAGGACCGACCCAACTCATTCAGCTAGCACTCGAGCAAGCTCAATCTTGAGGCTAGGTCGGTCCATGTTGGCATGCATGTACACCACGCTGACCTAAGATGTGAGACCCAAAACGTTTGTTTTGTCGTCAATGCCTGGATTTGGATGGATCATTCTTAGTTAGCTTAAATGTTGTGACATCGTGAAAGTTTGTTGAAAAGTTAGGGCAAACAGTTTAGAGATGTATCAGGTGAAAATGGCCTATTCTGCAGTTTTGACTAATGCTTGCCTGAACCGTTGGATGGTGTAGATAGGCAGAGATTTGCCCAGCTCTATCCCAACCCAACCGTTTTGCAAAATGAACCCTGAAATCATATTTTCCTCCCGTTCTCACACATTTCTATGAGTTTTCGAGTTCCCACTCTTCCCATCTTCACCACTCCCTAGCCAAATCCCTCCCCAGTGAGGCAACACGCTGGCAGTTCGAAGAACGGAGGCGAAGTGGCTAGCAAAACCAGCAGCGGGAAGACAAGCAAGATTGCAACATTTACTCCCTTCTCCTTCCCCATTGGGGCCTGATTTTGCTAGCTAGAACACATGGCTCATCAGTTTGTTTGCTGCCATTTTCCCCTCAAGCTGTAACAGATCTAACTAAATGATCGCAAATTTGGTAAGAACTTTTGTTGTGTTCTCTCTGAAAAGGTGAAAAGTCTGTTCCGGCTATGGATGTTCATTTGGACAGTGATTTTTTTTATTGTGACATTTTTTTCAAGTTTTTTTTGTCTTCACATTCGAAATTTCTTTCAAAACCGGCACATTGTTTGATCATATCTGATTTTGTTCTTCAACTTCTTCGTAGCTAATTTTAGCGTTGCTAATATCCAAACTAACTCGGTAACGATTTCCTAGAACATGAAAACGGGGTTATGTGAAAACATCTTGCCTCATCTTTGTTGTGAAATCTCACCATTGATGCACAGTCGGAATAAAAAAATCGGATTTCCAGAACTTGGGCATTTGCAGCTGATATGTCCCTCAAACAGATGGACCACAAAAAAAGGACATGAAAAGTTTCGGTTTTGTGGTCGAGGCAGACATGATCAGACATGTACGCATCAACAGAAATCCACCCTAAATGGCGCGAGACAAATAAAAAGCATACTGCTTATCCGTTTGGGTGTCCGGTTGGATGCTTGTGTTTGTCCTTCCGAGTAAATGGGATTTCTGTAGGAGATGCCCCAAGTCTACCAGAAACTTTAGTTTTGTGCAATTTACTCTTAAACAAAAGGGCTCCAAGTTGTAACCAGCATTTGGCGGATACAATTTAGGTGTACCAATTTTGTAATTGGAACAATCATTTCAGTTCTATTTTTTTTTTTTTTTTTGTAAAATAGCATTCGTTCGGTTTTCAAAATGTAGTCCATCTATTCCCAACATGTCCACGGCCAGTGCGCAACACACAAAACATGCCACACCTCATTTTGCTCAGCCACGAAAATCGTGCACGCCCAAAAACAAAGGGAGAAGAAATGAATTACCAGAAGTAACCTCCGCCGCAGCGGAGGCCACCGTCCACGTGTATGTTAACCTTTCTTGCACAGTCACCGTAACGTGGGCCACGGCTCCGGCGGGACCCAGCACTCAGCGACCACGCGGGTCAGCGCCACGAGTCCGCCGAAGAATGGGGAGCGAGCGGCGCCGCGCTGTGTCAGCTGGATAGGCACGGCCCGGGCCCACAGCGCAGCCTGCGAACGTTCCCTTTTCCGCCGGATATTTTAAAGCCGCAGCCCCCCTTCCGTTGCTCTGCTCGTCGCCGTCGTTTCCAGCTCCTCCGCCGCTCCATTCCCGTCGACCGCCGTCGTGAGCCGCCGCCGTGGGCCGCGAGGGAGCCGCTCGGTCGCTCCGCGGACCCGCCTCCGGCGCCATGGCTTCCAGGTTAGTTCCACTGCACCTACGGCCCTCTCCCTCTCCCGCCACGTTTAGCTCGCCCGGTGGTTCCCCTGAGCTCCGATGCTAGCTCCCTTCGGATACGCGGGCTGAGACGTTGCGCCGGTTTAGTATGCTCTATTGCCGTGCCCCCGATTAAATTTGGCTTCGTTTCGGGGGAGCTGGTGTGCGTGCCTGCCGGAGTGGGGAAACTCGCGATTGGATTCCTCTACTTGCATTTTTTTTTGTCGATTAGCTGCGCAGCTCGAATCCAATTTAGTACAGTACTACTCCACTTTCGAAGCGTGTGGGCATATGGGAATGTTTCTGCTTGGCTTTTGGCCCCTCCAAACAAACCGGAATTACCTGGGGCCCGTTCCAGGTTGACCACTGTACTTGCTACGTCCTCCCGAATTTCATCCTTGCACTTGGCCGGCGGGATAGTTTTACCGCAGGGTTCTAGTACTAGTACAGGTCCTGTAGCTGGCTGTAACAGGGAAAACCCACTGAAGCTGATCCTTCAGGACATATTTTAAGTTTTTAACTAGAGCATCGTGGTGAATCTTTTGGGGGATGCAGATGCTTGTAATTTTGTTCCAGTATG
This sequence comes from Lolium rigidum, assembly GCF_022539505.1. Lineage (NCBI taxonomy): Eukaryota > Viridiplantae > Streptophyta > Magnoliopsida > Poales > Poaceae > Lolium > Lolium rigidum. The sequence goes on along the minus strand of NC_061508.1, from coordinate 257,024,734 downwards.
ATGCTTGTTTTGCAAGTGACATTGGTTTCAAACACATGCTTCATCCATGGGTTCAGAACTTCAGATCAGAAGCAATCATCGCGCAAGCTAACGCATGATTCGTTGTGTTTCTTCTGGCTCATATTTTCTCCAGGCCCACGATGGGGTCCTTCGGTGTTGAAGGCACTGACCTGGAAGATGTCAAGGTCTCAAAAGACAGAGACGGCCCTTCACGCTTCCTCAGGCTCCCAAACATCCAGAACCAGTCTCTGATGTCCGGTCTGGCGTACTGCATAGCGTCCTGCAGCATGATTTTAGTCAACAAGTTTGTTTTGTCTGGCTATGGTTTCAATGCTGGAATATCTCTGATGCTTTACCAGGTAACATACGGTATTACTGTTACTGGCTGTATACTTCTCATGCTAATTGTGTTTTTCTTCTGTGTTATGTCTTGTGCTGCTTGGGTGGCATTGACATGTCTCCTTCATCATGGTTTACTGCAGAACATTGTATCGGTGACCATTGTTTCTACATTGTCCCTCTCCGGTGTGATTTCGACTGAACCGTTAACATGGAAGTTAATCAAAGTTTGGTTGCCTGTGAACATCATATTTGTCGGAATGCTAATCACAAGCATGTTTAGGTATGTGTCAGATATCCCGATCATTTTGAGCTTGGAGCACTGTTTTCTGTGCACTTCACTTTGGGCAGTACTTATATTCTATTTGGTATTGGGCATGGACCGTTTACTAAACTTGAGCAGTTAGTTTTAAAAGTTATCTGTTCCTCCATTTAGTAAAATATATAAACCATACTCTGTTTCTTCCTTCCCACTCTCAGTACTAGTGCTTGATATTTGACAGCTCATAAAGTTCAGTTAGGGAGAAATGTTTGTTGTGCTCATACTAGATTGGTGGGTAGTGCAGCTCATCTGCTCTGGGTCTGTCCATGGTCTATTAGTTAGTTAGACAGGACAGCGGAAAACTTGGATCAATTTCTAGCCTTAGGAAAGTTTTGAGTTGAGTCTTTCCATATTAGCTGTGAAGATATTTTTTATCAATTTATAATTTTATATTAAGGAAGATAGATTGTAGTCTTTGTTAAAGTTTATTTCCTTTACCCTATAATATGTTTTGTACCTTTCAGTTTGAAGTACATCAATGTTGCGATGCTGACTATATTGAAGAATGTTGCAAATGTACTTACTGCTTCAGGGGAAACCTACTTCCTTAAAAAGCATCATGGTACACAAGTTTGGATTTCTCTCATGTTGATGGTATGTCTAATTATAAGTTATAAATGTTTTAGTAGGACCAGAATGCGTGGGGGCTTATTTTCTTCTTCAGTTGCTGAATAGTTGCACGTAGTTGATTTGTTGCCTTATATCTAATAATAGGTGCTCAGGAAATGCTGGCTCTAACTAACAGGTGTATAGAAGACTTGACTCACCTCTCTTTTTCTGTAGATAATCTCAGCCATTGCAGGAGGAATAACAGATCTCTCATTTCACAAAGTCGGATATACATGGCAGATCTTAAACTGTTTTCTAACAGCATCATATTCGGTATTGTTCTTGATGCCAGCTGTTATACCTCCCAAATGTTTTAGATTCCCATCTCCAGTCCCATAGATTAACACAAGTTACAAGACAAATATCTTCTGTTCTGAGGCGCCTCCATATAACCTGTTTTCTTCCAGCTTACACTGCGGCATGTAATGGACAGTGCTAAGCAAGCCACCAAGTCTGGGAATTTGAATGAGCTTTCAATGGTTTTGCTGAATAACGCTCTTTCACTACCATTGGGAATTATCCTCGTGCTTGGTTTTAACGAAGTGGAGTACCTGCTGGAAACGTAAGTTCGTGATTTAAACTTAAATCTCTCACATTTTTGTAGCACAAACCTAATGAACAACATACAAACTGTGGAACCACCATCTTTGTGCAACTATTCACCTTGAAAGTTCCTTCCAACTTTCATGTCCTCCCTGGCATTCAAGTCTGTTCCTTTTAGACGCATCAACACCAAACAGAGTCTAAAAGTTTAAATGTATGGCCATGCCATCTGCTAGCTAGAAAAACTAGTTATAATTGCAACTATTTACTCGTTAGTCTCATGGAAAATGAATTGCAGGCCACTGCTGAGGATGCCCATGTTTTGGCTAGTCATCACTGCCAGTGGAGTTTTGGGGCTTGCTATCAGCTTTACTTCGATGTGGTTTCTTCGTCAGACAAGCGCAACAACATATAGGTACCAAATGAATCCTACTGGCCTTTCTTGAATGTATGCACTTCACTCTTCGTGAGCTTCTTTAACAGGAATATTGCTCCTGTTCCAGCCTTGTAGGGTCTCTTAACAAGATCCCCCTTTCTATGGCCGGAATCCTTCTCTTCAAAGTCCGCACAAGCATGGAGAACTCCATAAGCATACTGCTTGGTAGGTTTTGTCTACAATGATGTCAAACCTACATTACCTTTGGGCTCATACATATCACATTTGCCTAACAAAAAGAAAATGCACCCTTTGACCATTACAGGTCTATTAGCGGGAGTATTTTTCGCCAGGGCGAAATTGCGCGACAGCTCCCAGTCCTAGCTGTCTGCCAAGGTGTACAGGTGGTAGAAGAAGGTAGCTAGGATTCTCCTGATCATCAGAAGCAGGATGCTCCCTCAGATTACAGTCTGGGAAATATGTGGATATGCGAGGTTCTTTCCCAGCTGGCAAAGGCATCAGACAGCATGTTAGTTAGCTGCTACAGTTTTCCTTTTCGTTTCTTCTCGGCAACGACCTGGAAAGCTGGAACCCTGTTGTTGCTCCATTGTTGCATGATGATACAGTCATACAGATAGATACTGCTGAAATATACCTGGTTGGGTGGGTCTTCTCTATGCATTGCTATGGATAAGTGAGTAAAATGCTCAAATGAACATGTAGTCCTTCCACTCTCCAGAAAATGCTATCGGAGCCCGAGCTCACAGGAGCTCTTTATTTTTAAAATTCAAAAATGATATTTTAAAATTTCAAAAATTCTGGGGAAAAAATTTACCTATCAGCAAACTCTTTGATCCAGTGTCCAAAGATGGGTGCCTACTGCGGCTTGTAAATCAACTGGGATATGGTGTTTTTCTTGTTCCAGGGATGATCTTCAATGTTCTTCTCCAATGGCTTCTTCAACGACAAAGCATAACTGGCGGTCCGTGACCTAGCAATAGCAAGCACGAATAGTGATATGTTTTGCCCCGTGTACGAATCACTCAGTTTTGTTGCATGTCAGTCCGTTCGAGATCCCTAAAAACTTGACGAAAATGAATGAAACATGGTAGCACAAATCTCAAAGCATAAAACTAGGTGAATCCGACGGCACAAACATGCACGGGAGGTCATGTGCATGGAACAATCGCCAGTTCAGCACAAATACCTTCGCTGATGTTTATGTTCTTTCGTTACTTGTGGTCATTTTTTCAGAGTGATACATGTGGGCATTTTTAAGGGTCTGTGCACATTTTGTGTACTACTCCCTCCGTTCGGATTAAATTGACGCGAGTTCTACAGAGAAACTAGCCTACACACGGACATGTCTGGCGTCAATTAATAAAGAACAGAGGTAGTACATCTGTTTCAATGAGTAATGCTTATATTACTTTTGAAAAGTCAAACCATGTAAAGTTGACCAAGTTTTTACAAAAAAAACGTTAACATGCAAAATACAAAATCAATATCATTAGATATGTCATAAAATATATTTTTATATGATATCTATAGAATATCATATTTCTTGATAGATTATTTTTAAGTTTGGTCAAATTTTACTTTTTCGATAAAGGATGCTTTATTACTTTTGATAAGCAATTACATCCAGCCTCTGCACAACCAGGGTGCACACAGCCGTTTATGAGTCTTTGTAGGACCAAAATTTATCCAGTATAAAAATAAAGCTAGGCGAAATACATATCGAAACGATAAAGCATATAACGCCTAAGGTGTGGGTGGGGCTTCAATCCGTAGACTATGCTGCCACCCATGTAGGGAAAAAGTATCCCTCGCCGTAGCCTCCAACCGTGTACGGACCTCCGTAAATAGGTCTCGGTTCTCCATGCGCTCGAAGAGGTAACCACGAACGGAGAATACTCGTACATCTGTATATGACCTGCAACAAAGAACACTTCTTGTCATTAAAAATCTTGTCATTTCTACTTAGCCAAAGCGCCCAGATAACTGCTAGCGCCCCCACCCTAAGAAGCAACTTAAACCTTGAATCTATACCGTGAAGCCAATTGCCAAAGACATTGGCTACACTAGTCGGAGGGTACAAGGTAGACGCTACTTGGATGACAGACCAAATAGATCTCGCAAACCGACATTGGAAGAAGAGGTGTTTAATTGTTTCATCATGATGACAAAAAACACATCGCTTACTTCCTTGCCAATTCCGCTTAACAAGATTATCTTTGGTGAGGATGACACCTCGACGAAGATACCATCCGAATATTTTTATTTTTAGTGGTATCTTCATCTTCCAATTTTTTTATTATTATCTACTCGGTACATCGGAATGAAGTATAGCATTGTATAAAGATTTGACCGAGAAAGAACCATCTACATGTAAGTTCCACCTAAATTCATCGGGTTCCGGTGATAAATTAATATCCTCCAGACCTTTGAACTAAGGTATTCCACGCCAATAGCCTTTGTCCTAGCAAAACTCGTCCGAACGTCACATTCGGTGGAGAGGAAGCCATTACTGTAGCAATGGTATCTCCTTTGCGATGAACGATTCTATACAACGCAGGATACTTGTTCGCTTAGGGGTGCATTGTCTAACCAAGCATCTTCCCCGAACCGTATCCGTGCTCCATTCTTAATTGAGAAAGTTCCATAGCGAAAAAGGTATTTTTTGTCGCCATTAGACCAGCCCGAAGTGTGAATCCCCAGGTTTCCAAACCACTTGGGATAACGTCTGGGAGCCTATATACTTTCTCCGAAGAATAGTTTGCCAAATCCCATCCTCGGTAAGGAGCTTAAAAAGCCATTTACCCAGCAGAGCCGAATTCTTGACCTCTAGATCATGAACTCCAAACCCGCCTTGATCTTTGGGACTACAAACTATACTCCATTTAACCAGTCGATACTTCCTTTTCTCGCTGTCCCCTTGCCAAAAGAATCTGGATCGATAATAATCGAGTTTGTGCAGAATTCCTTTTGGCAATAGGAAGAAAGATAACATATACAGTACCATATTTGTTAGTACCGAATTAATGCGTATCAATCTTCCTCCCAGGGACAGCAATTTACCTTTCCAGCTGCTAAGGCGTTTCTGTAATCTTTCTTCCACTATTTTCCATTCGGCAATCGTAAGCCTCCGATAATGGATCGGAATGCCCAAATAGCGAATAGGAAATTGGCCTTGCCCACAACCAAACAACTCTGTATAGAGAGCTGAATCATCTTGAGCATCACCGAAACAGAACAATTCACTTTTATGGAAATTGATTTTCAATCCCGACAACTGCTCAAACGCCACCAAAATTAATTTCAGGTTTTGAGCTTTATCGAGATCATGATCCATAAACAGAATTGTATCATCGGCATATTGAAGGATAGATAAACCACCATCAACAAGATGTGGAATCACTCCTTCAATCTGACCATCAGACTTGGCCCGCTCTATGAGTATCGCCAAGCATATCCGCCACAATGTTGAATAACATAGGTGATAACGGATCCCCTTGGCGTAACCCTTTTCGTGTTTGGAAATAATGGCCGGTGTCATCATTAACCCGAATTGCCACACTACCTCCAAACACAAAATCATTTATTAAAGCGCGCCATTCAGGAGAAAAACCTTTCATCCTGAGTGTCTGTTGAAGAAAAGACCATTTGACCTTATCATAAGCCTTTTCAAAATCTAATTTTAAAATAACCCCATTTAATTTCTTAGAATGCATCTCATGTACCGTCTCATGCAAAACCGCCACCCCATCAAGGATGTTTCTCCCTTGCATGAAAGCAGTTTGTGATGGCCTAACGACATGATCTGCAACCGTATTAAGTCTAATGGTGGCCACTTTCGTGAAAATCTTGAAACTGACGTTTAAGAGGCAAATAGGTCTATATTGTTGAATCCTTTCTGCCTCATTAACTTTCGGTAACAAAATTACTTCACCAAAATTTAGACGAAATAGTTCTAGTTGTCCTGCGTGGAGATCACTGAACAAATCTAGAAGGTCCGATTTAATAGTATTCCAAAAGGTTTGATAAAACTCTGCTGGAAAACCATCTGGACCCGGTGCCTTATTACATTCCATCTGGAAAATTGCCTTCTGAACCTCATCCTCAGTGTAAGGAGCGGTTAGTAGGCCATTTTCTTCAATAGAAACTTGGGGTATGTCCTCTGTTAAGTCCTCGTTTAGAGAAAAAGAGCTTTCATCCGGAGGACCAAACAGACCTTTATAATAATTAGTAATGTAAGATTTGAGTTGCTCATGGCCTTCAATCAACCCTTCATCTTGATTAAGAGAATGAATACGTTTTTTCCGATGTCTCCCATTGGCTATGCCATGGAAAAATCGCGTATTAGAGTCTCCTTCCAAAATGAATTGGGCTTTGGAACGTTGATACCATTTGAGTTCCTCTTCGCGAAGGAGACTCGCCATCTGCGCATTAGATTGGTTCTTAAGTTCAATCTCATGCGTAGTTAGTGGTCTGACCTCCGCAAAAGCCTCTAACTCATCAATCACTTTTGATAAGTGAGCCTTTTCTTTTTTAAGGATACCAGTCTGTATGGGCAGCCCAACCGGAGAGATGTTTGCGCATTGCACGCATCTTATTATTCCATCTCACTATTGGAGTGCTTCCACTAACCGGTCTCTCCCAAACCGTCTTAACCATCTCGTGGAACCCATCCCGATGTAGCCAGCCAAGTTCGAACTTAAAGGGCCGTTTACACATAGGACGGGGATTCCCAGTGGTTAGAAGGATCGGTGCATGGTCAGACAATTTTTCAATACGTTCTAGTGCGCGGACAGACACCATAGGGTATTTATCTTCCCATTCAGTATCCATCAACACGCGGTCTAGCTTTTCGTATGTGGGTTCAGGCAAGCTGTTGGCCCAAGTAAATTGTCGACCGGACATAAACACCTCTCTTAAGTCAAGGCTATCAATGACAGCATTGAACAAAAAAGGCCAGTGTTTAGCGAAAAGACCTTTACTTTTCTCATGAGGAAATCTTAGTAAATTAAAATCCCCTCCGATTAAAATCGGATAAGGATTGTCTTTAGTAAGATTTACCAACTCACGTAAAAAGTCAGCCTTAAAAGCATCTTGGGCAGCACCATACACAGCGACCAGATTCCAAATGAAGCCGTCCGCTTTATTCTGGATGTCAAGCTTAATGTGATACTCTCCATCAGAACTAGCTAGGACAGTCATGGTGTCTATGCGGACGCCAAGTAAAATACCCCCGGACCTACCGCGAGGCGGCGAGAAAACCACTCGAAAGTTAATCCCGCTCGATAAACGGTCGAGAAAACTCGTGAGAAATTCCGCCTACCCGTCTCGGATATAGCAATAAAGTCTAAATCATAATCTCTACAACCAGCGGCAATGTGGGAATGTTTAGCCAAGTCGCCAAGACCTCTGCTATTCCGAAACATGCCATTCATTGAGAGACTATTTTAGATTTAGAATTCTTACCATATCTACGAGACTTCTTCCCAGCCGAAGACCTAGAACCTCGAGCTGACGCGCTTAGATCATAAATTGAACTAAGCTCTGAGTGTTCTAAGTCTACTTCTGAGACAGTACCAATAATAGCCGAGAGAAGCTGACCATCTAAGATGCCATCCTCTTCTTCATCGTCTATAAAGGATGTTTCAAGCCCAGTGGAGTCATTCGGAACAACCGTTAAACGGTCAAGCTCCTTCTGTCTCAACACATTAGCCGAAACCGAGATCTCATCAGGCCTACTACCCAACGAAACCCCAAGACTACACAAATTTGAAGAAATACGAGAATCTGAAAACGAAGTAAAAGACTTGGAAGATGCAAAAAACACAAGAATACAAGAATTATACATTGAAACGGAGGGAGTATGTTGATGGAGGCAGCTGCATCCTCTCAACATGTGTACTCGTGTTTGTATGCCATCCTTCATCCTTATCCGCTACAAAAAACTCTAAAAACACCCTGACACACCGTCTTGATCGGGTTCGTCAGCCAGTTGGAAGGAACCCTCGCCCCTCTCTCTCTTGTTCCCACCCGAAATGGATCAGGGTATCGCCGGAGGAGAGATGCACGATCCGGCGAGCGGCGCCAGTGATGAAGGAGGGGCATGGACGGGACAGAAGAGGCCCAAGCACCAATGCCCATCTCCCACCAGGGATTCCGGCGAGATTGCCGGTGCCCGTAACGCTAGTACTGGCTCATCATCCTGTGACGTTCGCATCGCCCCGGATCAGCAAGAACCTTCCACCGAGATCGCGCGTGCCATTGACATGTACACGGCCGCGCCACCGGATGAGCTGGAGGAAAATGACATTATCAGCGATGAGGAGTTCCTTGGATACCTCAAGGTTTTGGCCACCAGGCCTGCTCCTATCACCATCTCTGCGCGCAGTCTGGACAAGGAAGAGCAGCGCAAGCTCTATGGGCGCCTCGCTCTCTACCGTGCCAGGGCTTCCAAGGTTCTTTCTCATCCACATCTTTCATGTCGTGTGTGAGTCTGTAATTTGCAATCCTCCTGTTTTGCGACTGAACTTTATCCCTCACTGCGTATGTTTATGTTGTGCGTAGTTGGCCCGAGGAGTTTGCGTAGAAGATCTGGACGAGGTGACACTGACAAAGGAGTACTCTCCGGAAAATCTCAAGGCCTTGCTTGCTGACTATGAGAAAGATGACGCTGTCGATTGGTACTTTGACCGTAACTACTCCTCGCTCGATGACTTGGGCGACTACCATCGCCTTGTCCTTAGAGAAGTAAGTTTGTCTGCTGATACTTGTAATGGTTGCTAGTTCGGCGATTATTTAGAATCGAAAAACAGAACAGGTGTTACAATGCCATGTCCATATTCTTTATTTATTGTTCACGGGGTTATGATCAACATGTGATATATCTCCTACCATTCGTTCATTCATTCATTCATTCATTCATTCATTCATTCATTCATTCTTAGAGCATGTTGTTTTTGAGCCTTCCACGGAAGTGGGTACTACTGAGTTTGCTGTTGAAATATCTGGGCTGAAACTCAAGGCGATCAGGTTCTATTAAATCTATCAGTTCGCACACTTAAAATTTACCGTGATGTCCAAGTTATGTGTTTTCTCCTTATTCTTCAGAACCATTGCGATCTGCTGACTTATTTTACCACTTCCGTGATGATGGAAATTTCACCGTACCTTGAACAGTACTGATACCGTTCACTGAATTTCCAGTGTAGTTACGTCTTTCCCCTCTGGATTGCAGGATGGTATAAGGTACTTCGATTGGGTGACATACCGCTCATCGTTTACTAGCTATGAAATTGATGAAGAGTATGTTAAGCTCTTTGAAGAAATATCAAAGAAAATCAAGGTATGCATCTTCATTTCTTCAGGCAAAGCAATGAAAGTTTACAATATATTAATTTCATGTTTTTTTTTGGAGGCTGATAATCTATATGTTTTGAGCAGTGGGTTAAACGTTACATGGAATGTCAACTAGCATCTTCCGAGGTAAATATGCCCTAAAGAAAATAATGGAGTAAAGGTACAAACGTGGTATAATACCATGATTAACTTTGCTCTTTAGTGGATAGAGATGAACAATAGAGGATTCCGCCAAGCAGTGAGGATCGCGGCAGGCTTTCCACGCATGAGCCATTTTTTTGCTCTAATGGCCTTTAAGGTACAGTCGTATCTACATATATTTAATTCCTGTGTTCAGCGCAGATCTTTGTTGTATTTGACAACAACATCATCCTTTGGTTCAGGAGCATGTGTCGGATGTGATGTTTGATTATTGGCAGCGTGAAGACATTGATCGTCTCTTTTTTGAGATTTGGAAGTGTATGACTGAGAAAAAGGTTAGCATTTGTGATGTACTCATGGAATAAGCAACAGTAGCGTCTGTCCGTGTTTTTGTGCCTGCTGTATATACTTGGTCAAGTTTCCTTTCTTGAACGTGGCTCAGATTGATTCCACAGCTGCTTTGGTCGAAGTCAATCGACAAGATATCTTCCCTCGATATCGAAGAAAAATCCAGTTTGCACTGGATCGTAGTGACATTTCTGATCTGTTTTTAGAGGTATGTTCTTATAATTAGCAGATGGTCTGCGATTCGCACCTTGATCGATCCTTTGATTTCTGGTTAGTGACCGTGCGTGATCTTTGCTAATGCCTTTCATATGCTCTGTCTCTTGTTTAGTTTGATACCTGCGTGGAAGGCATCCCTGATGACGTAAGTTCGATGCATAGTGGACATGAATTTGTAATCGGAATGCAATACTGTTTAATCACATCAATGGCACAAATACTGTTGTTTTATTTAGGCAGCCCAGGATGGAGCACGTGAGCTGATTACATGGGCGGTTTGGAATAAGGTATGCATGCTTGTTCTTGTGTGTTCTGGAAGAAGATGGCAACTCATTTTCAGTTTCATCTTTCATTTTCAGCTTAATAAACCGAAGATGTGGCACCAGTATATTATAAGGAAGATGGAGATTGCTAAACACATAGGCTTGTATCCACAAGTATGCATATCCGTATTTTATACATTCTATATATCTATCAAAATTTCTAGTAACTGTTCACGTTTATTTAGTCTAAAAGAAAGCTGTTGGGTAAATCACCTTGCAGGCTTGACGTGTCTCGAAACCTAGGACACGGATGGATTTGACTAATAACAGTGTATTATCCCTACAAGACATGCAAGTATTATCCTGCAGGTCCTGCACACATTATCCTGCAGGGCCAAGCAATGCACGAGTCGGACTACAAGTATGACCGAACAGCACAGCGCTACCGACGATCAGCTATGTCCTTTCAATTGACATTGCCGGTGTGGATGTGCAGCGTGGGCCGATGCTAGGGATCTTTTTGAGAAACGTTGATATAAGACGTCAGGTTACATGGCATTGCGTGTCTCCGCATGGAGAGGAGACCGCGTGAAGTTTTTTCCTTCCACCTTGTGAAGAGTTCAGGAACAATCATCTTCATCTTGGTGTGGCCTTCTCTAAGAGGCACTGTGCAGACCTTGCAAGTTTTCTCAGATGAGGTGTCTGTAATTAATACTGTATTTCTGTTTAGAGAAGGGCAGGTGATAGAATTTACAGTAACATATGATCCGAATCATCCGATTTGTATTCTTTTCTTTTCCTATTGGTCTAGATGGACAAAGATCATGTCTGTGCTGCATATTGAATAGGCACACATCTTAAAGTTTATATATAAATCTTAGCCGCGACTTAATTTCGTCTAAGCGGGGATAGCTCAGTTGTCAGAGCGTCAGACTGAAGATCTGAAGGTCGCGTGTTCGATCCACGCTCACCGCATTATTTTTTCGATCTGAAAACCAATTTTTTCTATACTACCAAGCTACCAATACATGCGGTCTATCTCGTAGCACTGATTCCTGAACATTGCTTATTTTTTAAAATTTGGTTGAAGTATCATATCTGTAAATCGAATGTGTGAATTTGTCCTGAAACATACTTTTACAATGTACTACCGAAGTACCTATCAAACTTTTCTACTCCCTCTGTTCCTACACTATAGATTTTTAGTACGGAAATTAGCGCAAGAGTATTTTTTACACAAGACCCCCTCGCCAAACGATTTGAGATCAGACTAAAATTAGGAAAATCGATAACTTCCTAACTTACCGTAACAAATCCTACAAATCTGTCTGGTTGACTCTCCATATATGTGCAGCCAGGTTTAATTAAGGAAAGAAAAATATTACTTCCTAAATCTAAGCAATCCTTGGGGCCATGCATTAGGAATCTCAATTAACTTTTTCCTATTTTGTATGGATTTTTTTCGTGCATGTCGTGTGGGAGTTGACCGGTGGAGGGGGTAGTTGAAAAAAGTCAAACTACAGCCTTATATTGTGAAACAAATGACAAAAATCTATAGACACTATAGAAAGGAACAGAGGGAGTATCTCTTAGCACTGATTGATAAAAGAATATTTTGTATCTGTTGGATCTATATTGTACCAATAATTGTGTTGTTATAAATCACAAATGTTATTATTAGTTTTATAAATTTTGATTTACATATTCATCCTGAACGTCCATCCTAAAATACATGACATCCTAAAATGCTTTGTCTCAAACTTCTCTATCTCCAACCACTAATTGATGGAAATTACTTGGGATTTAGTAAACCAAACTTGCATCAAATAGTTTCACGATATTATATGTACACAAATTAATGGTCAAAGTTGTTCATTCAAGGCTATGCAAAATCTAAAAATTGGTATTAAGTGGCATACCCGAAAACCGAATGTGGATTTAGTTTTTAACAGAACCACCGCTTCTCGGAAAGGAAGCGTATAATTTTTTTTTTACAATAATACTACCAATGCATTTAGTCAAACTTTTCTATCGCATAGCCCTAATGATTTTTTTATCCACCAGATGAAAATCTAGCTAATAATTTCGTAAAACAATACATTTACACCGTCTAATAACGAACTTGGGGACACCATTATAAGTGTGAGTGTGGTTTCAAAACTTTAAACCATAGCTAAATAAAGGAAGAAAATTCAACGGACTCTACATCAGTTGCATACAACCATATATATTATTTAGAAATGATAGGGCTTGACCGACAATAGGTCCACTAACATAACACAAACATATGACAAACGATAGAAACAAATAAAAAATTAACAACTCCTAGTCAAAGTTAAAAAATGGTTTGTTGCACGTGCGATGATTTCATGATGATGAGTCTAACGGTAGGCTGATATCGGGTGCCATGCATACAACGAGACGTACTATCTAGCTAATGACATCTAGCATGACTGGTCTTATAACTATAAAGACAATCCGCAACCCCGAAGAAGAGAAATGTCGTAGGTTTGCACAAAAAAACAAGATGCTTGTAGGAAGGTTGTGAAAAAACATTATATTTGAAATATTCAAATTCAAAGTTTTTCCATTTGAATTGGTATTTAAAAGTAACAAAGTTTTGAAAAAACATTATATTTGAAATATTCAAACAAATCTAATCACTTTTTAAATTAAAGTTTTTCCATTTGAATTAGTATTTAAAAGTTATGAATGTTTGAAAACGTTACTATTTAAAATATTCAAACATTTCTAAGCAATTTTCATACTAATAATTTTTCCATTTGAATTATTATTTAAAAGTTATAAAGGTTTTTAAAAAATTATATTCTAAATATTCAAAAAAATCCGAGCACTTTTCAGATTAAAAGTTTTTTCATTTGAATTAGTATTTAAAGTTCTGAATGTTTGGAAAAAGTTTATATTTGAAATATTCATACATTTACGAATGTTTGAAAAATAAATAGTAGGTTTTCTGAAAACTGCGGGGTGTGAGAGGCATGTGCGTAACTTGCGAACAAAATTTGAGGATCTGCGTGCAAAACGGCAAACAGTGCACTGTCTAGCACTGCCACGTCTGCCTGGGTAGTGGGTCGTGTTGTCAGTTTGGCCATCAATTCGTGATCAAAGGCGGTCTAGTGTTTTTCGAGAAAACCGACGAAAAATCCGATAGTTTTTTTCTTCCGAAACATAAAGTGGTGCCAAAATAAAGATTTAGCTGCAAATGTGGTGGTTCTATGCTAACAACTCTTATTCATTTGAATTATTCATTGTTGATGTTATTTGTACTGTAATAATAATTGAACTATTTATGGTTGATTTTATGTGTGTGTGTTTGATCTTCATGTGAATAAATGCTTGTGAGATTTGCTTGTATTGGAGACGAACACGTTTCTTCAGTTAGTGACGAGGCTATTTTTGTTCTGCTCCACGGCTGGCCGTTGTTAACTGAAAAGAAAAACCTCAAAACGCGGTGAGGCGAGGTTGCGGTTTTGTGGGGCGGCCCAAGTGAGCAACGCGGGCTCACCAGCTCGGTAAAGGAGGTCCCGAAGAATAGCCTGGCCGTGAACTGCCTAAAACCGGCCCAGCTCATGCCGGACGTGAGCGTCCATCCGCTAACGGAACTCAGGGTCGCTGCGCTGGGCCTGAGACCCATTACCCATATATCGAGCCGGCTACATTATTTTTCCTGCCCCTGCCCCTGCCCGACCATCTCGAAAGGAAGTAAAAAAATACACGGCGGCGCTGCAATGCCCCGTGGCGGCGGTCGACGACGAGCGAGAGGCGGAGGCGCCCCAACCGGAGGAGCCGTCGGGGGACGAGGTGGTAGAAGCGGGGGTCGTGGCGGAGGGCAAAGCGGATCGCCGGTGCCGCACGGTCATGGCGGGGCGGAAGGGGCGGGAGCGGGAAGGGGCGGGCGGGGCGGAGCCGCCATTGGAGCGCAATCCCTCGGTAAGTTGTTGCCGTAATAAATTCGAAATAAGTTCTAAGTTGTAACTGCGTGGTGAGATCGTTTACTCTTGATCTCCGACGATTGACTATGTGAGGTTTCGCGTTTTCTCGGGTTGAACACACGCGAAATAGAAGCAACAGGATGTAAGTAGGAGACTTGTTTGGGGCGGGTAAAGAAATTCTTGATGCTATCTCTGTTCGTGTTCATGTCCTCTTGAGTGCCAGACCATCCCATGTTTTCTTCTTATGTTCTTGACATACTCAAGAGGCCCGCCCCTTCTTGGTATTCTGGTTGGAAGCTTCAGTAACCACAGCTTGAATTGATTGAGCATAGTTTGAGTTGAGTGCCTCTTTCAGCTACTTCTTTTTTTGATAGGGATAGACTTGCGTAATTTTACTAAACCAATATACCTCCAGGTTACTTGTTTGTCGCTTGGCAGGTCTTGTACAAGCTAGTTTCGTTTGGCATGCATAGCACAGGGCGATAGATTGCACTTGCGCGTAAATGGAAATACCTTCAGAAAACTTGTTTTATATCAAGTGTTGATTGGTCCTTGCAACATATTCTGAAACCACGTATCCTGGTCCATGAGCCCAAGGTGGGTGTGTCCAGCACATATATTGCATTCTTTGAGAAATTAATAGTGATTTTCGTTCTACTCTCACTTGGCGTTTGCTGGTGCGAGTTATTTTGCTATGTATATTGTTGACAGTAATTCCATTTCGGTTTGATTCTTGTGCAAGATATTTGGTGCAAATTGTGTTAGTGCACCTGGTTAATTCAATGTTCTAAGCATCCCTTATGCCTTCAGGGCCTCTCGATCCAAGCGAGTAATCGAGTATACAAGTAAGAGCCTAATTATGTATTTATATCCTTGTTGCTGTGGTATGTAGATATGACTTCTACATGATGTAAGTGTTAAATAACCTGGACATAGCAGAACAGAACTCCGTTTCTTGCAAATACGTAAATATTCTTCTTAACTTTTTGCTAGAATTGGGAGGTTCTGAAACCAAAAAAAACATGTATAATTTGTCATTTTCTGAAAAGGTTTTCATTTGATCTAATGTGGTGCTGTAGCAACGTGCTGCGATTGTTTACCGTTGACCTCGGACAATTTGATATCTGTGAGGTTTTGTGTTTTTTTTTTTTTTGAAAAAACAGGGGATGAACATGCAAAGTAGAAGTAAGAGGATGGAAGAAAGAGAATTTTTTGGGCAAGTATTTATACTGGATTGTTAACTTTTTTGTCCAGGCAAGAGAACAAGGCCTTTCTCCATCCCCTTCGTGATTCAAAAGGTGCAAATAGTGGAAGTTAAAGACTTGGGACAGAGAGGAAAGTTCATAATGAAGAAACCCAGCAATATCAATCCATCCTACAACGTGGATGTGATCTTGGATCTGGACATCCCGTCGTCGCATTGTTTGCAGATTATGCGGAGGATTTGCCACCCAAATATTCTACGTCTCGAAGCTTATGTTGCAAACAAATCCGACAAGATACCTGGAGTTTTTCTGGAACCACTTTCTGGTCGGCTCTTTGATTACCTTATGACCAGATTTTCTTTGGCAAATAAGCTTGACATTGTGCCTTCACAGGGATTCCAGCATATAGTAAGGTAAGATTTTTCAGTCATGCTGTTACACTGTTGCACATTGCCCATTGAATCATTGTGTGTGTTTACGTTGAAAGTTGAAGTAAATCAGTTTTGAGACTTGTATTCCTATGGCTATGGTTAGTTCCATCTTTGATATGTCACTTAGGATTAAACTTTAATCTGACTGATTATAGGACACAGTCCTACGCTACCATGTTTATACTTTCAAATCAAAGTGCAATAATAGTTCAAAGGATTATGTGAATTTATATTGGCTATTGTATTGTGTATTGATAACTTATAATCTTAGGCAAATTGTGAATGGGCTCGCCGAGTTGGCAGCAAATGGTGAATATCATGGGAACTTGCGTCTGGAGAACACTTATTATCAGATTGTGGGGAGCGATTTTGTCGTGAAACTTGCAGGATTTACCCGGAAAGGTAAGATATATATTGTTTTGGACTGCTATTTACAAGAAATATATTTACCATAAATAACGTAACATAAGTGTGTCTTCAGATTTGAAAAATGTTGATGAAGGTTTGATGTTAGACTTAAATGGTCTGGGGCTTGAACTTGAGGTGATATTAAATCGTATAAGATCTGAAAACAAGCAATATCAGTGCCTTTTACTTCAGGATTTGGTGGACAAACTGAAGTCATTCACTCTGTAAGTGTATCTCACATTTCGAATTGCATCATATCCATTTTTTTCAAACTGGATCATTACTTTATTTACTGATGATATCCATTTTTTTTCTCTATTTCTCCAGTGAACTTGTACCTAACTTCCGAGAAAAAGTTCTGGACTATGTATTCTTCTGGGACAAGAAGAAACGAACTGCCTTCTTTACATGTACTGTTCCAAAGAGACTAAATGACCCTAAATTTCAGAACAAGGTTATCCAGTTCCACAATTGTAATATCCCCTGGGACAGTTCCCATTTTCATGGCTTGAAAGATGCCATGAATGATTACCAGTTCAGGAAGTTTAAAAGTAAATACAATGGTAAAAATAAGGTCCACCATTTCAGATTTGCTAGCGGCGCTTATACGCATGAGGAACAAATTCAGGTTAACAAAATACAACATTTGCAAAATATAATCTAAAAAAGTTATTTAATTGTGCACTGATGTCAATATTATTTGCAGGACGCCCTACCTAACAATCTGTCGGTAGATGATATCATCCAATTGTGTGACCTCATGATCTTTCTCGAAGCACACAAGCTTCTATCTTAGGTAGTTCTCATGTCAAATTTCTTCATTTCAGAAACTTAAATCTGCCTAACTTGAATGATAAATCTGCAATACAAGTTTAGAATGGTCAAAATTGGAAGATTACATTAATTATGACAAAACGTCTTATGATTTTAAGAGTCATGCGTGCTGCCATGGTTTATTAACTTTTTCACACCAAGTTCAGTACATGGTTAGCAATGTTACGGTCCGCAGCCAATAGATAGTAATTATACATCTTTGAAACATTGTTGCACTATTATTATATGGAAAGATGAAGGGCACATCAGTTATTTTTATGTTCAAAATAAAACTGCCTTATTTCATCGTTGAAAGCTGACATGACTCCACATCAGCATAATGTGGTAGATTTATATTTCTGGACAGCATATGGGTGAATTTATGTAAAAATTGGTTGGCAAAGATTGCATTCTTGGGCCTTGTTTGCTCTTTAACTTAGCTTTTACATTCATTGGTCCACGACTACAACTGGGGCCAATTTGGTATTGCAGCGCTGCCCAGATTGACCTCTGTACTGTGCTCCTGCATATATAGTCTAGATCTGGAGAGGGGCAACTTAGACATTTGTGAAATAAATACAGCCATAGGATTCAAATGAACGGTTCAGATGTAGTTGACTTTGGGGTGGCCGGCAGTGCCGGTGCTATTGGGGCGGCAGTGCCGGCCCTGGTCGACACTTGGCTTCAGAGATTTCGGGCGGCAGTGCCGGGGTATCCTGGGCGGCAGTGCCGGGGTGCTCCGGCCGACAGTGCCATACACCTCATTGTTACTTGGTTGATGGGCCATGACGCCATGCAATTTTTTGAGTGAAGTACCTATACAATATGGAACCTAGGCTATGAATAGCCATGCATTAGGATCTGGTCAATTCTCTATTATGTTATTTCATGGTTACTGATGTACGTGTTGCTTTATTTTCGAGTTTATGATATAAGTGATAAGTCGTAATGATCTCTGTTAAACGGAAAATACTGTACTCCAGTTCTCTATTTTGAATTTATTGGCTGCATGATGTTATCCAGGAATAACATTTACATAACTGACATTCCTTTATTTCACTTTATGTCACGATCTCATTTCTCTGATAGAGGCACACATGTAGTGCAATCTGGTGCATATTTTTTTTGTTTGAAAGCATGAATGTTGTGTGAACCGTGAAACTGTCTCTGTTTCCTGAAGATTTTGATTGTTTGCTTGACCAGTTAAGCATATACTTGTGGACTAATTTTCCTTTGCATTGTTGTTGTCATGCAGCATGGATGGACGAGCATACAACAGAGCCTTATACTTGTGCACACAGGGAGAAGTTGGCAGGTTGTCATGGCGTTGGTGGACATGAGAGGTCCCAATCATGTAGCAGCAAGAAGGGGACCTGGAGGCATATATGCCTGGAGGTTGGGAGCTGAGTCCGGCCAGCAGGACATCCTTTTGTTCTTTATGTTTTGACTGATAATGGGAGCCGACTCCAGCCAGCAGGACATCGTAGGTCAACATATTTTTTGTAGTGCTTATCTGATTTGTAGTTTATCAACTGATTTTATGTAAAGCCTGGTCCTCATTGATGAACTGATGTTAACCTATTCCAGAAAATTCGCAATCAAACATTTAAAAAATCCCTGATAAAAATTCATGAAAAGACAAGTAATGTTAATCTATTTTGTAACATATAGTTGCATCGAGCAACAATCCTACATGTACCAACATGCAAAAAAAAAATCCTACATGTACCAAACAAGAAACCATTGCCTTCAAAGGTTTCGGATGAGAAACTTGTAAGATACGATAGAAGCTTTGCATTCTCCTGACGCTGCAAATGTTCCCAATCAAACTGGTGTAGGGATGCAGCATGCTTATGACATTTAACTTCAACAGTCAGTACAATCAGAAATTCACAAGTGGGTCGTAGAGTAAAGGGAAACTGCTACACAAAAACATGCTTAGTAAGCCGGTTGTCAAAAACTCACTCGTATTAGTGAGAATGAGAACATTTGGACCTAAATGCATGCTTAACAGTAGATTGTCTTATTCAGCAACAATGGATGCGAACTTATTATCTACACCGCTATGAAATAGTGTATATAGGGAAAGAGATGAAAAAAAATGCAGGGTCATACGAACCATGACTTCAGTTTGCATGTAAGTATTGATTAGCATATGACATTTACCAAGAAAGAAACTAAGGTGGCGTATTGTGCCCTTTTTTCGTTTTGTGTGGATACCATATTGATTTATGGAGAAGATTGTCAGCTTGTCAACTCCGTAATTTTTAGTAGCAGATATGGAAGCAAACAATGAACATTTTGTCTAAAAAATGAGCGAAACTGAACCAATGAATAATAACTTATCAACAAATTGGAATTGGTGACACCATGTTAGGAGACTTAGCCTCTATGAAGATTGCAGAGTTAAATAAAAACCTGAGGACATTCTACTTAACTGAAAAAATTCAGATCATGTAGATGACAGCCTGAGCAAGCATCCATTCTTGTCTGCCAAGAGTTCTCGAAATGGGACTGCGGTATCAAACTTTGGTTCAAAATGGTTCCTAATTCTAAATTGTTGTTGCTTTACCTTTGGTTTGGATTATTAATCTAAACCTGTAAAGCACATGTGAACATACAAAATATTTGTCGGGCATAAAATCAGAAATCATGGCATGATGGTGGAAACTATTTTCTTCAGTCATAACGATGAAAAATAGCATTTCACGTAGAGAGATTAATAGCTTAAGCAAGGATGAATCTTCAGACCATGCCATGCAGAGAGAAAAATAGCTCAGGCCAGAAAGGACAACCTTCAGTTCTATCAAGAATTAAAAGAGGCAAGCACATAAAGTGCACCGTACGACATCCCTTGGAGTTTTGATTTCATATAATATAAGAGATGCTCATTACCTTTGATCATGTCAATATGAACTTCAGATGAGGCTTCAGCCCCCTCTAATACAGCCCGACTACGTTTCCGCGTCGTGGAGGCTTCAGCCCCCTCTACAACAGGCCGATTACATGTACACATTTGCTTTTATTGTTTTAATAATGTACGGAGTATTTGATTTGGCACATACACCACCAATCATAATTAGTAGTACCATGGGATTCCATTGCATGTTCATGGAAAAAAATCTAACTAAAAGAATGGAGATGACATTGATCCGGGTCCAACGATGGCAAAAGTTGTGAGCAGACTACATACATACTAGCTAAATGCCCGTACGTTGCTACGGGATAAAAACTTGTATATGTTATCGACCAGGTTTGTATTTAAAAGATATGGTTTTATTGGTATGTCTATTTATGGTATTTTCCTTAACGCAAGCCATCTATTCAATATTTTCATCTTCAACTATGAGCTAAAAAGCGTTGTAAGCAGACTTCACTTCTGAAATCAACATAACCCGCAGACATTGAGCCATTTCGCAGCTTTTGAATCAATTTTCGTAATGAACATGACCCGCTGCCCTTGAGCAGCAACCATTAAATCAAGTTGTGTGTAGTGAGTACGGAATTTTGCAAGATCACAAATAAAATAATCCGCAATTTAATGGTCTTTGTGTTTATTATTTTTTTTTAAAAAGCAAAGGCTGACACAAACAATCATGCCAGTCAAAAGTACCTGTGCCTTTTATCGAGAGAGAAAATTAATAAGGTAATAACTTAAAAGCCCACTAATAGAGAAAATTAAGCGTCATGTGCACAGAAGTTCCGTGCGGATATTATGAATAAGTCAAAATGGGTATCAGATCAATTGAAATGTAGGGTGGGGCAATTTATGTAATGGCAAGTCGTTTTTTTGTAGATAGTTGAAAATTAAGGCGTGACATATCAAATAGTCAAGTAAAAAAAAATTCCAAAATCACAATAATGCAGCATATGTCCCAACGGAGAGGAATATGACTGATTGCATCCCAAAGTTCCAATCCATGGAATAGAACATAATCATTTTTCTCAATTACCATAGTATCTTATGCTTACATTCTACTTTAAAAATCCTCGTAACGGACATTCGTGTTTGCAAAATGTAAAAGTCACTTAAAATCCGCAATTACATTGTAGCACTAAAGCGTGTCAGTGTGGAGACCATGGCAGTCTACTGAAGAATTTAAGAACATGAATGCATCAATGTTCACTCCGAGAATGCACGTATTTTGTTTTTCTTTCTGAAAAGATAATATTTTTGCATCCTTTTTTATTGAAATCAAAACAATATGATTCAACCTCAGATCTTTTTAAATATAGAGTATTTGGATCCCGATTTCCCGTCACAGAATATATTGCAAATCATTCTTTTAAAGGCAGTCTTGCACATAATTATAAGCATGTTTTGACAACTGTGTAAAATCCGCCGATCCTTGGTGATAAATATGTGATGTTTGCACTGCAACCAAATACATGCCAGTTTAACTCACATAATGAGGAGGGGAAAACGCAGTCTTTGGCATCATCAGGGGCACGAATATAGCCAGAGCCATCATACATTTTGGACGTCCTCTCTATTACTTCAAAGAGCAAAAGCAGCTCGATCGTAGAGATTATAAAAGCAAAGCCTAATCTCGGTCGTTGGTGTCAGTGAATTTATGAAAGGGCTCAAGTTCGATGCACTAAATGATTCAAGATTTTTCCTGCTCCCCACTGAAAATACTGTCTGCAGACTGATGGAGTTGCAGTCTCGCAAGTAATACAGAGAAACAGAAAATTGCAGGTACGTACACCTGTGGTACTAGCTCGATCATTCAATCAGAACATCCAATCCCATCCGAGGAGTTCAAATAGAAAAATCAGGGGAGGAGCAGCCCGTAGCTGCGCTCGACGCACGCCAGAGGCCGAGAGCGGCCGGGGTCGTTCACCACAGCCATGCTGCGCGACTTCAGAGGCGGCGAGGGGCCGGGGTTGGTGACCACAGCCACGCTGCACGTCCCCTCCCGGCAGCAGTGCCGGCCTCGTGTTCACCTTCTTGTTGAGCAGGGTATCCTGGTGGTAGCCCCCTAGGAATGGCGGTGACGGGAGGAGCTCCCCTTCTCCTTCTCCCCCGATTCAAGATCTTGGAATTGTTGAAGCAGGTCGTTCCGGCTTTGTTGGAGCCACGCGTGTTGCAACTCGCAAGATCGAAACCGGAGCGACGCGCGGAGGTAGGTTGAGCGAAGCCTGAAGACCACACCGGGCCAGCGCGACGCCGGGTGGCGGTGATGCGGGCCAACGTTCCATCTTCACAGACTTTTAGGCACGTCCCGCACATGGAATCGTTATTTTTACTTGGCGGTGGCATACCTTGTAATATTTAACGGTTTTTTTTTTTTTTACATACGACGAATCGACCTTTCTTCGCTGGTTTTCTTGGTCTAGGCAACTTTTCTACAGTGGGGTCGCTAGGTGCCTAGGTGGCACCATCGCTGTTGGTTTTCTGGGAGGGTTTTCTCCCGGGCTTTTTTTCCACGTACCAAGATTGGAAGTGCTAGCATGCTAGCATATCTAAAAACAATAAAATGTTGTAGGAAAGCCAAATAGGCAGAGCCACATAGTGATGCACATGTCCTAGCTAGCAGGCAGCATATCTTAAAAACAACAAAATGTTGTAGGAAATCCAAATAGGCAGAACCACATAGTGATGCACATGTCCTAGCTAGCAGGCTAGCATATCTTAAAAACAACAAAATGTTGTAGGAAATCCAAATAGCCAGAGCCACATAGTGATAGCTTGTTTCTGATAAGCCATAGCGCCTAGGATTGTGCCAGAAAGAGGCACCAAATAGTTCTACGTGCTCACCCCGCGAAATTGGCAATAATCGCAAAGAATTGCGGGAAGGAGGGCACCAGCTGCACTGAAGAATTTGTCTAAGGACGCTCCAGGAGAACATGGCCAGAGGACAAGTGAAGAAGATGTCATCCGCCGTCTCTCTTTCCCCACAGAGAGAGCAGTTGTCGTTGCCCGGGCCATGCCTCGACAGGATGTTGGCACTAGAAGGGAGACGATCGAGGACTAGCTGCCACACAAAGATGTGGATCTTAAGCGGGACTTTGGCCGCCCAAACGTCCTTGAAATGCGCCAAGGTCGCCCCTTGCGACAGTCGCGCATACATGGATTTAACTGATAAAATCCCGTCACTCTCGAAGCGCCAGAACACCCTGTCCGGACCTTCGGAAAGCACGGTAGATTGGATCAACGACTGCAACTCTTCATGGGCTCTGACCAACTCCTGATCCAACTGTCTTCTAAATCTAAGCGGCTCTGTGGGGCCACATACCTATGCCACGGAATCCATTTGAGAACAAGCAAGGTTGAACAGACCTGGGAACCTATCTTTTAGAGGTGCCTCCCCCGCCCAACGATCCATCCAGAACTTAGTGCGGCGTCCATCCCTTATGGAATGCCTAGCACCTAGTTTGAAAAGATGTTTTATTTTGTGTAGACTGCCCCAAAACTGGGGGCCCCGCTGACCGGACGCTGCGAAAATGTCGTTGAAGTTGGTGTATTTGGCATTGATCAGTTGTCTCCACAGTTGATTGCCGTCTTGATACATCTTCCAAACCCATTTTATCATAAGAGCAACATTCATGAGCCTTGAGTTGACAATCCCCAGCCCCCCACATTCCTTAGGTCTGCAAACTGTAGGCCAGTTGACCAGATGGAACTTCCTCTTAGAGCCCACCCCTTCCCAGTAGAGCCTTGCTCTGTGTGAATCAAACTTGGCATGGATGCCATCTTATAACAGGAAAAGTCCCATCGCGTACGTAGGTAGATTGGCAAGACAGGCATTGGACATGATCAGTCGTCCTCCTAACGACATGAACTTGCCCCACCAAGGTTCCACTTTGGCAGCCAGCTTCCTGACCAGGAACAACCATTGTTCCATGGTCAGCGCTCTATCCGAAATTGGCAGCCCGAGGTAGATGAACGGAAACTCCCCCAATTTGCAGTTCAGCTGATCCGCCACCCTCTGTTGTCTCTCCGGTGATCTCCCCATGACAATCACCTCTGATTTATGATAGTTAATTTTTAGGCCCGACATGTCCTCGAAACACATAAGGATGAACTTAAGGTTGGAAGCTGCTGCTCATCATCCTAGATCATGATAATAGTATCATCTGCATAATGTAGATGAGTGATTCCCCCAGGGATCAGATGTGGCACAACCCTAGCAATGTGCCCAGAAGTGTTGGCTCTAGTCAGAATGATGGAGAGAGCTTCTGCCATGAAGTTAAAGAGCAGGGGGAGAGCGGGTCCCCTTGCCGGACTCCCCTTTTGTTTCTGAAGAACGGGCCGACTTCGCCATTGATAGAAATCGCCGTCTGTCCGCCTGAGACAAGCTGCATGATACGGTGGACAACCCCAGAGTCAAAGCCTTTGCATTTGAGGACCTCTTTGAGGAAATCCCAATTGACCCTGTCATACGCTTTTTCAAAGTCCAGTAACAAATGTATCTGTTGGCTTATCCAATCTTATAACAAATCTTGCAGGAAGCCATTAGGAAAACTGAGTCTGCTAGTAACAAATGTATCTGTTGGCTTATCCAATCTTATATTTTACTTCCCAATAATTATCCTGGCATGCATGAACTTCTCATGCACAAGGAACATTGGAAGCATGTGTTGAAATATTGGGCCCACTTTTAGTGGCCCAAATTAGATTTCAGTTTTTCCTATAAATCTCAAAGCCCACATAGTGGCAGCCATGTGAGTTTGAGCCCAAGTTGGTGGCAGCTCACTAGGGAGTGGCAAGAGGTGGGAAGTTTAGTCCCACATGGAAAGTTGGGAGGAAGTTAGACCACCTTATAAGGTGGGTTGTTCCACCACTAGTAAGTGAGTGAGAATAGGAGTGCTACACGCGCGCGCTCCTCCTCCTCCTCGCTCGCTCGTCTCGACTCGACTCGACACGTCACGACTCGCGCGCCGCGCTCGTGTTGAGTGGATTGAGCCGAGACTTTCCTTATTTTTTGCACCTCAGGAAAACGAATAGAGTCCTAGACGGACGCGTCACAGTTAGTCGGTTCGGGTCGCTCCCGGATCGTGGGCTATCTGTAACCGACTCGAAACGTTCGTGCGACGTGGGCGTGGCCCACGTTGGCTAGGGTTTCCCGAGCCTATATAATCTCTTGCCCGGCTACCGCAGAAATACATCTAATACACGAGTTAGGGTTTCCACCTCTCTCTGCTTGCGCCGCCATCGTAGCCTACTCCATCCCGTGCGCCGACGTGCATCGGCGAACGGGAGAGCAGGTCTCCGGAACCGCTCGTCCTTGCGATCCTGTACGGGAGAGGGCGGATTAGGTTTTGGGAAGCGCTCGCGCGACTGCTCAAGCTCTTCATCACGGGTCGCCTTCCGTCCAAGTCGGGCGGTGCTGCCTACCGTCGTCTTCAACGCCGTCTACTTCGACCCATCGTCCCCGTCGTCAAGAACGTTGTCATCAACAACGTTACTCGCTGCGACATCGTCTCGCTACACCTCCACCGCCACCTCCACCAGATCGGTACGTGCGACATATCTCGATCTGTTTAGCGATGGATGTTGTACCGTTTGCTCTGCTCTTGTTCATGTTGATCACTGCATCTAGTATGTTCGAGTTTCACATGTTAGTAGTTACTTTCGTCATGCTTTATATTCTGGAATTAATCATGGAAATTGTGCCTAATTATCCAACAATCCAAAAACCTAATTGTAGGCAATTTCCTGAGTTAACAATGGCTGGTTTTGCTGATGCACTGAGGCCGGATAAGTTCACCGGTGTGCACTTTAAGAGGTGACAAGTTAAGGCCATGCTCTGTCTTACTCATATGAAAATATTCGACGTTACTGATGGTTTACTTGAAGGAACTATATCTGACTGATGACCCACAAGTATAGGGGATCGCAACAGTCTTCGAGGGAAGTAAAACCCAAATTTATTGATTCGACACAAGGGGAGGTAAAGAATACTTATAAGCCTTAACAACTGAGTTGTCAATTCAGCTGCACCTGGGAAAGCACTAGTAACAGGGGTGATGTGAAAGTAGCAAGATGATATGAGAGC
>NC_061508.1:256939501-256998291 GCF_022539505.1 Lolium rigidum | reverse complement strand
CAAAATAGTGATGCAAATTGGACGTATCAGACATCGGCTGGCACAAACATGGTGTTCATCCTTCCAGCGGAGTTTTGTGCTCCAGAATTGGACGAAGCACCTGTGGCACATTGACGGCGGCCCACGGCCAGTTATCTTTGAGAAGCCACGAGAAAGAAGCTACAGACACCTAAAGGCCCTGTACCTACGAGGTTATATCAATGGACAGCCTGTCAACAAGATGCTGGTGGACACCGGAGCGGCAGTCAACATTATGCCATACTCCATGCTACGTCGGTTGGGACGCTCTAGCTCGGATCTGATCAAGACCAACGTTACACTGAGCGATTTCAACGGCCAAGCATCTGAAGCGCAAGGTGTTCTGAACGTGGATATGACCGTAGGAAGAAAAACCATCCCCACGACGTTCTTTATTGTCGACAGCAAGAGCACCTATGCTGTCCTGCTAGGGAGAGATTGGATCCACGCCAACTGTTGCATTCCATCCACGATGCACCAATGTTTAATACAGTGGGATGGAGATGAAGTAGAGGTCGTCCACGCAGATGACTCAGCCGAGATTTCAACGGCTGGCATGAACGTTTGGGAGACGGCAGGCCAAGAGCCACTCTCAGGCATCACTTTGGACGACTGCGAGCGCATCGACGTGACGAAAAACGGGGTGAGACTGGTCTTATCCACCGGCCTGTCCGTGTAACAAGAGCAACACATTCTGTGGACGAACATGGCAAGGCCGATCCTTGTGATCGGCCCCAAGAAATAAAAGGGATAATCTCGTCTCAAGCATGTCACGTAGTTATACTGAAGCAAGACCAAGATGTAAACCTTCATTGAGCAATTCAATCAACATGGAGGCCGATTCCAGCAATCGGCCAAAATTATCCTCACCATACGTTCGGCCCGTGTTCAACGTCGATCTAACGGGCGGCGGAAAGCGGGGATACGAGGTTTACATCGGTCGACGAGCTGGAAGAAGTCAACATTGGTCCTGACGGAGCCGATGTTCAAGTACAGTACCTTGGCTAACTACAGAGCTGATATCTGCAGTTACCTGACAGATTCGGCTCGGGGGGCACCTAATCAGATGAACATGTGCGATACATGGGCAGTGAGATATGGGGGCCGATTTTAAATCGGCCAGTAAAAAAAAATATGCGAATCATAGCCAATGCACAGACATCGACTTGAGAAAATATGCGAAGACAACAGTATACTAGTACAGCCGATGCACGACCATCGACTCTAGAACAAATTACACAGGGAGACTCTACTGAAGGAACATTTCGAGGGCATGGAGGGCATCAGCACGAACACGATCCACCTCCGCGATCTCGGCCTCATCATCTTCGTTTTTGCCTGCTACCAGCTGCGTGTTCAAGGCGCGGATTTCGGCCAAGTCGGTCTTCAGTTTAACTTTGAGGCCTTCTGCTTCTTCGAGGGAGTGAACGATGAGAGCTTCCTTAGCTTCAATGAGCCGAGGAGAGGATGAAGTTACGTTTGATATCTCCTGGTTTGATGGAGAGGCTTGCGGTTTCTTGCGAGCTCTCTTGATGCATCGACTCTTTGTGCGTAGGCTGCCCTGCCCCTCTTTGATGGGAGTTTGGGAAACGGCAGGTTCAGGGGTTGACCTTTTCTTGGAAGCCGACGGTGGCAAGTCTGGCTGGCTCTGCGGGTGGTTTTCTCAGAATTGCCCGAGCTCGAGTCCCTTCGACTGGACTGTGTGTCCTCGCTAGAGTTTCTTCAGGGGAGGTTTGTAGAAGAAATACAAGTATGCTGCAGAAGCCTAGAAGGATGGAACTTATGTGCAAGCCTTCTTTAGCTGGAGTAGGGCTTTGACGCCTCAGAGTCTTCCTGGCAGCTACTTTCCTCACCACTGTTCTCGCCTTGACTGAGGCTCGGGGGGGTAGTTGACTTAGCAGACACTCTGCTATTTGAAGCCGATTTAGGTGTCATCGGCTGGCTCTGCATCACAACCTTCTTCAAAGGTGGTGAGATTTTGCAAAAGAGGACCACCGGAGCTGTTGGGAGGAATCTGAAAGGGGAGCCGTCATCACTTACAGGGTCTGGACCGTCCTGTTGCGGCAAGGAGATGAAGGGACATCATCAGCAAAACTATCCAACCTGGAGACTGGACTTTCAAAACAGCCGATGAACAGCCATCGGCTTTAGGGTTGCGAAGTATTATGGTCAGATATCAAATTACAGTCTGAATTTGAGGAGTGCTTGGACGACTGTCTAAATTGGTATTTGAGTCTGGCATCATGGGTGTTTGAGGGGAAAAGACCGATGCGTTGCTATCGGTTCTTGGTGCGGCAAACGGAAGACTTGGAATTGGATAAATGGAGAATCAAATTGGGAGAACAACTTTATTGATTCGAAGGAACAACTGTTATTTCAGGTCACCATTCAATTTTACATCCGATTGGGGGACTGGCCTTGTTGGCGTTTTGGGCAAGGACCGATGTATTGCCATCGGCTTCTCGAACAATGATAATCGGAAGAATTAAGCATGGAACCCTTCTTCATTGATTTCAAGAGGGATTTTTTACAAGGAGGAGCCGATTGCTCAGGAGCGGAAGAATAAAAGGAGGGCAGATTGCTACTGCTAGTCCTATACTAATTGGCCCCTGCTCTAGGGACCGTCGCTGTCCTCATCGTCGCCATTGTAGCCGCCGCCGGTGCTACTGCTGGCGAGCTCCTCGTCGCTACTGCCGTAGCCCTCGACGGGGGTTTCTTCCTCGTCATCATCGTCCTCGTCGTCATCCGACCAGGCCCAGCCGCGGAAGCGCTTCGCCGGCGGCTCGTCGGAGGAAGTGTCGCCCTCCTCTTCCTCCTCGTCGGAGGAGGCATCGTCCTCTTCATCCTCCTCTTCTTCCTCTTCGCCGGAGGGAGCGAAGTTACCCCAAGAGAGGAGGTCATCCTCACTCTCCGCCACCAGTTCTCCATCAATCAGGAACCGGAGGTCGTCCTCCCCATCGGTCAGGGGCAAATCACCATCTGACCCGACGAGGGCCTCGGGTGGGCCATCGGGCACGAAGTCGAAGTCCCACTCCGGCTCCTCCCATTGGTTGTGCTCTGGCATCGGCTCGCTTGAGGAAGAGGATTGGAAGGAGAGAGCCGATGCGACAGAGGAGGAGGATGAGTCCATGGTGGAGGAGGGCTTTTCGGTGTCTGGTACTGAGGAAGAGGATGAAGAAGCAAGTTGCTCGACGTGGTTAAATAAGAGGGGATATAGTGGAGATTTAATGCCGCAACGGTTTTCGAGGACATGGTGCCGAATCTATCAATTCACGCAGAGAAGCTGAGAAGGCAAGGCGACATGATGAAAGACTCTGTGGCAGTTCTGCTCTGCCACGACATGACCCGACGAAAAAAAAATAGAGTGATTTTGGAATTATCATTTCCAAAACCAGGGGGGCATGTGTTATCACCAGAATTTGACCGGATCAGAGGTGGGCCGCGATTAAGATGGGCTTGAAGAATATACCCGGAAGAAATACATGAATCGGCCTTGTATACAAAGTTTGGGCTAGTTTGCCCGTGTATCTGTAAATATAGTAGGATACGTGTCGGTTAGATAGAATTTGGCTCGTGCACGGTTGGGATTACTCCCACGTTAGAAAGTCTACGGACTATAAATATGTATCTAGGGTTATTGAGAAAGACAACAATCACGTTCATCACAAACCAATCTAGGCGCATCGCCAACCCCTTGTTTCGAGGGTTTCTTCCGGGTAAGCATCATGCTGCCTCTTGCGATCTAGGTAGTACACGTTTATTCGTTGTTCATGCGTTCCTCGTGCTGAAGCATTGTTGATGGCGAGCAACGTAGTTATCATAGATGTGTTAGGGTTAGCATTGTTTCATCGTGTCACATGCTTTCGTACATGCAACCCTTAGGCGTCTAGCCGCCCTTACACCCATCTTAGGTGTAAGGGCGGCACCTCGCTTGATCATTATTTCGTAGATCCGATCCGTTATGATTGCTCCTTGTTCTTCAAGGATTAGTTTAATATCTGCATAGTTAGGCCTTGCAAACGGGTTGGAGGATCCAGTAGCACGTAGGGTGTAGTTTGCTAGCCCTAGATGAGATGTTACGGGGATCAACTTCATGTTGGTTTTTAGGCCTTATCTAGGGTCGGTTTATTATCACCGTGCGTGGCTGCCAGGCTCAACCACGCGTAGGATGTTCCGATTATGTGGTGAAAACCCTAAATCGTCGTAGGTCGTTTTAGCTTTATTTTGATCAAGCAGGACCACCATGTGATCGTATACCTCATACGGATCATGGTTGAATCGGCTCCTTGAGCCGATTCGCAGGACAACCTGAGAGCCGATCGAGGCTCGTATTTAATGTTTACGTGTATGCCATGCAGGAAACTAAGCGAAGCAAATCCATCACCTTCCTGACCAGGTATAGGTCAGGTGGCACGCGCTTGCACCAGCATCGGACGTGCGTGCCGAGGCTTTGCGGGCCGTCGCTCGAGGGACCAGGGCCAGCCGCAGTCCTGGGAGCCTCCCGGCTCTACTGTGTTGCCCGTCGCTGCCCGCCGGTGGGTTTCTGACCGCAAAAATGGTATAATGTCTTGAATAATTTGATACTTGGCAGTTGTTGTGCTCAAATAGATCATGTTTAAGCTCTTGCATCATGTACTTTGCACATATTAATGAAGAACTACATAGAGCTTGTTAAAATTTGGTTTGCATGATTGGTTTCTCTAGAGTCTAGATATTTTCTGGTTAAGGTGTTTGAACAACAAGGAGACAATGTAAAGTCTTATAATACTTACAATATGTTCATATGTGAGCTTTGCTGCACCTTTTATACTTGAGTTTGCTTCAAACAACCTTGCTAGCCTAGCCTTGTATTGAGAGGAATTCTTCTCGTGCATCCAAATCCTTGAGCCAAATACTATGCCATTTGTGTCCACCATACCTACCTACCACATGGTATTTCTCTGCCATTCCAAAGTACATTACTTGAGTTCTACCTTTAAAATTCTATTCTTTGTCTTTGCAATATATAGCTCATGGGAAAAGTAGCCTTAAAAACTATTGTGGTGAAGAATATGTACTTATGTGTCTTATTTCTTAATAAGTTGCTTGTTGAGCGGTAACCATGTTTCGGGGACGCCATCAACTTTTACACCTTTGTTGAATATCATGTGAGTTGCTATGCATGTTTGTCTTGTCCGAAGTAAGGGAGATTTTCATGATCAAATGGTTTGAGTATGCATATTGTTAGAGAAGAACATTGGGCCGCTAACTAAAGCCATGATTCATGGTGGAAGTTTCAGTTTGGACAATTAATCCTCAATCTCTTATGAGAATTTTAAACTGTTGTTGAATGCTTATGCATTAAAGAGGAGTCCATTATATGTTGTCTATGTTGTCCCGGTATGGATGTCTAAGTTGAGAATAATCAAAAGCGAGAAATCCAATGCGAGCTTTCTCCTTAGACCTTTGTACGAGCGGCATAGAGGTACCCCTTTGTGACACTTGGTTGAAACATATGCTATGCAATGATAATCCATGTTAATCCAAGCTAATTAGGACAAGGTGCGAGAACTATTGGTATACTATGCACGAGGCTTGCAACTTATAAGATATCTTATACATAACACATATGATTTATTACTACCGTTGACAAAATTGTTTCTATGTTTTCAAAATAAAAAGCTCTAGCACAAAAATAGTAATCCATGCTTCCCTCTACGAAGGGCCAATCTTTTACTTTATTGTTGAGTCAGTTTACCTATTCTTTCTATCTCAGAAGCAAACACTTGTATCAACTGTGTGCATTGATTCTTACATGTTTACCTATTGCACTTGTTATATTACTTTGTGTTGACAATTATCCATGAGATAAATATGTTGAAGTTGAAAGCAACCGCTGAAACTTATATCTTACTTTGTGTTGCTTCGATGCCTTTACTTTGAATTTATTGCTTTATGAGTAACTCTTATGCAAGTCTTATTGATGCTTGTCTTGAAAGTATTATTCATGAAAAGTCTTTGCTATATGATTCATTTGTTTACTCATTATCTTCATCATTGCTTCGAATCGCTGCATTCATCTCATATGCTTTACAATAGTATTGATCAAGATTATGATAGCATGTCACTTCACAAGTTATCCTTGTTATCGTTTACCTACTCGAGGGCGAGTAGGAACTAAGCTTGGGGATGCTTGATACGTCTCAAACGTATCTATAATTTCTTATGTTCCATGCTACTTTTATGATGATACCCACATGTTTTATACACATTATATGCCATTATTATGCATTTTCCGGCACTAACATATTGACGAGATGCCGAAGAGCCGATTCTGTTGTTTTCGCTGTTTTTGGTTTCAGAAATCCTACAAAGGAAATATTCTCGGAATTGGACGAAATCAACGCCCAGGATCTTATTTTTCCACGAAGCTTCCAGAAGACCGAGGGAGAAACGAAGTGGGGCCACGGGGCGCCGCCACACTAGGGTGGCGCGGCCTAAGGGGGGCCCGCGCGGCCCTAGCGTGTGGGGCCCCCGTGCCTCCTCCGACTCCGCCCTTCCGCCTACTTAAAGCCTTCATCGCGAAACCCCCAGTACCGAGAGCCACGATACGGAAAACCTTCCAGAGACGCCGCCGCCGCCAATCCCATCTCGGGGGATTCAGGAGATCGCCTCCGGCACCCTGCCGGAGAGGGGAATCATCTCCCGGAGGTCTCTTCATCGCCATGATCGCCTCCGGATCGATGTGTGAGTAGTTCACCCCTGGACTATGGGTCCATAGCAGTAGCTAGATGTTTGTCTTCTCCTCATTGTGGTATCATGTTAGATCTTGTGAGCTGCCTATCATGATCAAGATCATCTATTTGTAATGCTACATGTTGTGTTTGTTGTGATCCGATGAATATTGAATACTATGTCAAGTTGATTATCAATCTATCATATATGTTGTTTATGTTCTTGCATGCTCTCCGTTGCTAGTAGAGGCTCGGCCAAGTTGATACTTGTAACTCCAAGAGGGAGTATTTATGCTCGATAGTGGGTTCATGCCTCCATTGAATCGCAGGACAGAGTGACGAAAGTTCTAAGGTTGTGGATGTGCTTGTTGCCACTAGGGATAAAACATCGATGCTTTGTCTAAGGATATTTGTGTTGATTACATTACGCACCATACTTAATGCAATTGTCTCGTTGTTTGCAACTTAATACTGGAAGGGGTTCGGATGATAACCTCGAAGGTGGACTTTTTAGGCATAGATGCATCGTCGGATAGCGGTCTATGTACTTTGTCGTAATGCCCCGATTAAATCTCATAGTACTCATCATGATATATGTATGTGCATTGTTATGCCTTCTTTATTTGTCAATTGCCCAACTGTAATTTGTTCACCCAACATGCTATTTATCTTATGGGAGAGACACCACTAGTGAACTGTGGACCCCGGTCCATTCTTTACATCCGAAATACAATCTACTGCAATTGTTCTTTACTTGTTCTTCGCAAACAAACATCATCTTCCACACAATACGTTTAATCCTTTGTTTACGACAAGCCGGTGAGACCGACAACCTCACCGTTACGTTGGGGCAAAGTACTTTGATTGTGTTGTGCGGGTTCCACGTTGGCGCCGGAATCCCCGGTGTTGCGCCACACTACACTCCGTCACCAACAACCTTCACGTGTTCCTTGACTCCTACTGGTTCGATAACCTTGGTTTCATACTGAGGGAAAACTCGCTGCTGTACGCATCACACCTTCCTCCTGGGGTTCCCAACGGACGTGTGTTAACTATTACCACGCCGACAGCAGGCTCCACCAACGAATTTCCTTAGACTTCTCATGCCTAGATATTGATGGGTCATATGAGATTTGTCGTGTGCACCCATGTTTTTTTCTGGATGTTTGGTTTATCAGGGAGCGACATGAAGCTCTACTATCTCTTGCCATCATGGGACATGTATTTTTCATTCCATGGTGAAGTCAGAGGCGAGAAATAGCATGGAAGCCAAGATCCGAGGAATAATAATGGTGGTACGATTCTTTGTGACAATGAGAAACCTGCTTGCTGATTCGGGCTTCGTAGCAGCGGCATGCCAGTGGGGGCAACAACACATGAGAAATTCAAAGTTTTACCTTTTAGGGTGAAAATCTAAGGTAACCCTTAAATAGTTTTACGGGTTACCTTG
This sequence comes from Lolium rigidum, assembly GCF_022539505.1. NCBI lineage: Eukaryota > Viridiplantae > Streptophyta > Magnoliopsida > Poales > Poaceae > Lolium > Lolium rigidum. Next base: position 256,990,110 of record NC_061508.1, on the reverse strand, counting down.
AATTTTACGGTGTTGTTACGTATCACTTCTACTAATCTAATTATACATCTAAAGGTATAATAGATGCACCCTCGGGGGACTCTCGCAGTGCATCCACAATAGCCACCTCGCACGCATGGGTAGGATCGCTCGCCTCGCTCGATCCCCAATGGTTGGGCCACGTGTTGGTCCTCGATTGGACATGGATGGGTATACATGAGTCAAAACGAGAGACTACTAGACAAGCCCTGCCTATTCGTCCTCTGCGCCAACACCGCCGCCACCAGCCTCCTCCTCTCATGCTCATCTCCATCTCCCTTGTGCTCTACTCTCCGCACCGCCTATCCCAACTGTGCACGTCAGTTGTCGGTGATCGATTTTATTGGGTTCTGTTGCAGAAAACAAAAAATCCTACGATAAATATATATAGCCAAGATATATTCTATGGAGATGCAACGTAACGGAGGGGATCAATGTTCATACCCCTGAAGACCGAAAAGCCTAACATTCACAATGAACGTTTGTCGATGAAGTTGTATGATGACGCCGACCTCAAGGTCGTGAAAAAGTCCAACGATGAAGCGCTCTAAATGTCGCCCCTCCGCAGTTCTAGACACGTACGGTGTATAGACGTCTCCCGGTCTCTGGTCCAGCGGAAGAACAATATTCGGACCAGTGTCCCAACAGCACGACGACATGCTGCCGGATGAGAATAGTCCAATCCTGCAATCCTGCGCACGTTCCAAACTCACGAACACACGTGAGGGAGAGGAGAGGGATAGTGATGAGGGTATTTGTAATATCCCAGAACATAGGACAAATGCGGGGTAGATTTAGAAAAGGATTGTGCATTTTATTGCAAAACGGGGGAAATTTTTGCGCTTAATTGCATAAAATCTAAGAGGGATCAAGGTTTCTCTCTCGGTTACTATTAGGGTTAGAGTGATGTGAGTGCTATAAATTTCGACATGATCTCTTTTGAAACTAGGGTTTTGGATAGGGATTTGAATTGGCATTTGAATTTGATTTCAAACAAATATGAATTTAAGTAAACAACAATTCAAATGAATTCATAATTCATAACTCAAATCAATATAACATTGATACAACACATCTCATAAATAAATTATAAGTATTACAAAAAGCTCATAAGTAAAACTTGAGCTTTATTGATTTGACACACACATTACATTGTATTTACATAATTCCTTTTATATTACAATTGAATTGGAGCAAATAAAAAATAGAAATAAGTAAATAAAAAAGAAGACTATAATATTGAATATTTTCCTACACTAAATCTTCAAAGATCTTCACTTGATCTTCTCCAATTCTTGATCAACATGAAACCTTCAAAATAAGAAACAAAAGAAAACAGATTGTCCAGTAACAAGTGTCAAAGACACTTGGACAATGAAAATAAGAGAAAATGTACCAGATAAGCATTGGCTGAGGGGATCAAGTCCGAACCAAAGCCAAAGCTAGCCAGGATCTTTTCCCCATCGCCCATCCATGGTGAAACTAGGGCAAGACACCACAACACACAACCATAGTGGTGTTGTCGACCAAGGAGAGCATCACCAAGGGCTATAAGTAGCACAGTAACTTGGAGATAGGGATGAACTCCACAGGACAGCAATAACATTAGTAAGAACACACCAACAGCCACATTTGTCCAGTTCATTCAGTAAACCCAAACCAAACAAAACTAAGCAGTAGATCATGGTGACCTAGAGCAAGATCATCCAGGAGCTAGGAGGTGAAGGGCAGTTGATCAAGTCAACCAGCCAAAAGCACTTCATCAACAAAAAGAAATCATCTAGGAGCTGGAGCAAGGTATAGCTCATACACTTAGTTTGTAGCCACTCCATGTGTCTGCCTTCTGACCCAATGTATGAGGCCTTTGTTCTTCCATTCTGCATTGGCCAGTGATTTAACAATGGCACAACAGAAGGCAATGTGCTGCCCTCAAACTTAGTCGTGTGTGTCACATTACTTGCACACTAGAGACTTAGTTTGAGGGCAGTCCCTTGAGCTGCCGTGTGAACTAATATATGAGGCCTTGTGAGCAGCCACACCTCTAATGGCATGTGTTCTTCGTGCAGACTGAGAAGATCATGCTTGGGGCACCTGCTGAGGTTCCCGGTGTGGGACCGTCGAAGAAGCGTCGAGGAAGGAAGGCTAACGTCGGCCACTTCCACGACGAGGTAGGGCCGAACCAGTTCATCCGGATCATCTTCAAGCCCACCTTCGGCCAGCTCCCAATCCCTAACAAGTTTGTCAAGTGGTTCGGACCCATCCCTTCGAACATAATCGTCCACACCAACAGTGGCTGCAGCGGGAGGATGACTACGAGGAGAGAACGCAACGACGCATTCATCAACTAGGGATGGGCGGCCTTCGCCATCGCCCATCAACTCAAGATAGGTCAGTTCCTCACCTTCAAAAAGGTGTCTACTCTCGAGTACAGTGTGGTCATCTTCGACCACACCTGGAGTAAGGTGATGAGCAGGTGCCCAGACCATAGCAATGCCACCAGGTGTGTCCTGTTCGAAGAAGATGTCTGAAGCTCTACTGGTATTGTCTCGCTGCTACTATGTTGTCTCTAGTGTCTAATGGTGTCTGAACAAGTGTCGTGTCGTCTCGTGAACTATGGTCGTGTCTGAACAATGATGTCTAAAACTATTTCGTAACGTCTATGATCTTTCAAGTCTGATCTTGCATTGTGTGCTTGCTTGTGCGGTATTGATCACTGGTAACCTCATCACTGAATGGAAGAGGTAAACACAAGAGAATTTTGGGTTGCAACCAAACAAGGGGCGCCGTTCTGGGATGCTACTTGGCCTTAAAACTGACCTACCAAACGGTCAGAGCCCAATTCTCCACGGGCCGAAAAAACTCTGTGCAGGCGACCAAACGAGAGGCCTTTTCTGGCCCGTGTCCCGTCTAGAACATGTAGGGAGTTCTTCTCCCTAGCGTAGTGTGCAAGAATTCGGCCCATGCTACCAAACGCGTCCTATGATTCACCTAATCAGTACATGTTGTATAAGGTCATCATACCTACGCAAAAAATGAGAAAAAAGTGCCACTCTGGTGGCTTGAGGTGCGGGAGCGCACGCAGCCCGCCCTGGTTCGAATCCTGGATTCGACTGGGGTGCTCACGGTTCTTCTTTAAAAAAAGCCAATGGGTGCTAGTGCCTAGGTTGGTCTCGTTTTTTTTTTTTTTTTGAGAATCTCCTCCACCTCTTTATTTAAGCAATGTTATTATAGCTATTACAAACACCCTCAGGTGGAGACTGGAGCCAGACATGCCGGCCCAGGTCTAGATAAATAGAACTCCTCGCTAGACGGTGAGCATCGATGTTGGACGATCTACCTTCATGAACAAATTGTACCGTCCTGAAGTCTCTCACTCTTGCCTTGATCTCTTTGACGATGTGGCCATAGGAGCCCATGCCATCACCGTCAATGCTGCTCACAACATTCCTGCAGTCACTAGCCACTCGAAACTGCTGAAGGAGTATATCAGCAGCTAGCGCTAGGCCCTCCCGACACGCCATGGCCTCAAGAGTCTCCGGGTCCGAGATCCCCTGCATCACCACAGACGAGGCACCCAGAAAACTTCCATCGTGTGTCCTCGCGACAGCTGCGAACGCTGCACTACTCGAGCCTTTCGAGGTAGCTGCATCCACATTAATCTTCGCCATTCCCCTTGGAGGAGGAACCCATTGCTGAACATGCGCAACAACGGTAGAAACTCTTGTCGGTTCAGGTTCCGTCAGTTGCAGGTCCGATATGAACCTGTCAATGAAACAATTTGTAGACATTGGGCTTTGGAAAATTTCTTCGTGGATGATCTTCCGCCTCGAATGCCACACCGCCCACAACGTCACCACTACCCTGGTGAGATCCACATGTGGTAGGGCTTTGATCATAGTCTCCAGCCACGCTTTTGCATGAGGCTCCTGAATGTGCAAAATAAAATCAGTGATTTCCTCAGGTGGACGCTCCTTGCCATGTGACAATCAATCAAGGAGTGCTTCCAGGAATCCTCCTCGCCACATATTGCGCAAGTACTATAATGTGCCATATTCCGGTGATGTAGCACATCTCCTGTAGGGATAGAATTCCTCGCGAGGCGCCACAAAAACACCGGACTTTGGCTGGAACTTTAACTGTCCCGAGCTGAGACCAACTCTTTTCCTCTGCTCTAGTATCAGACGATCCAGCCGTTTCATCAAGCCATGCTGTTCGTCGATCCCGCGTATTAACCAACATATGGTAAGCGGAACGGACTGAAAAAATTCCCTTACGGTCATAGTGCCAAGCCCAAAAAATCGTCCCATCTCCTTATGCTCAGCGGGATAGTAATGATCGCCTCCACATCCATAGGCAAAAAGAAAGTCTGTAGCTTTTGTATGTCCCATGCCACAGTATGAGGATCAAACAGGTCGCAGGCCGAAGCAAACAATCTCTAGGAATCCAATTAGTGTTCCAAATATTTGTCCCTTCTCCTGTACCTATCCTTTTGATTAAACCTTGTTGTAGTATACATCCTTCCCATCAACAATTGCATGCCATATTCTCGAAGGGGATGAGCCTACACCAACATCCAGGAAGTCACCATTTGGAAAGTACACGGCTTTAAGAATCCGTGCGCTTAGCGAGGCTGGCTCCTGTAAAATCCGCCACGCCTAACGGGCCAATAGAGCAAGATTGAACAACTCTATATCACGAAAGCCAAGCCCACCGAGAAACTTCGGCTTGATCATATCTTCCCAAGAAACCCAACAGGTTCGTCTTTTACCCTCCTTGCTACCCCACCAGAAATTCCGTAGCAAGCTATTTATATGATGACATAGGCCTCTTGGTAATCTGAAACAAGACATGGAAAAAGTTGGGATCGCTTGGAAAACAGGTCTCGTTTTTTGTACCTACGCAAAACGCAGCCCAGGCTTAAAAAAGCCCGAAGTTGGAAATGTAGCCCCGAGTCCGCCCCAAGCCTGGCCCGAAAGATGGAACAATCCAGCCCAGCCCGAGTGGCCCCGCCTAACTCCTGCCTGAAATCACGCATTTTGGAGGCGCAAGACAAGCCCAATCGCTAGGATCAAAATTCAAGCCCAAGATCGACTTGACGTGCAATATTAGCCTCGTCCAGCCTAGGATTTTCAGGCCGAGTCGAGTTGCCCATGCCCATCTATGCAGGTCATCACGCGCGGACCAACTAGCGTAGAAGGCGATGTTTGCGTCAGCCTTCCAGGTGCTAATTAGGCTGAATATCTAAAATCCATTTCTTATCTATTCATATCTTTGAAAATATACAATACATAATAGGATGCCTCAGTATTGCTAAAATTTCAATGTATCTAGACCTATTTCAGTATCATGGTGCATGTAAATTTATCCACAGTTTCGACACCCTTTTATAGACACAGAGTATATGAATTTTGGTTTTAAAAATTACTAGTAATAAGTATTCAGCTGAATATCTCTGAATAAATTTGTGCCATGCACATTCCTGGCTTCACCATGCTTGGAGCTTCGCCGATGATGAATATCGGGACACAAGAACGGAATGTGTTTTTGGCATGAGCACCCTGATTTTTAAAATCATATTTTTTGGATTTAAAAATAAATAAATAAAATACTCACATACATATAAACATTTCGAAGGTGCGGTAGGAATTTTGGAGAAAAATATGTTTAGCTATACAAAAAAAGATTAATGGCTAACACCTATCTATAAATTTCTAACAAATATCTACTCTGTACGTAGTCATAAATTGTTTTTTTCCTATAGCTCAAAATACAATGCAATTTCTTCCGAACTTCGCACGAATATTAAGAACATGTGCATGTACTCATGAAATAAATGTGACGATTTTTTAAAACATAGATGTACAGTGTTTAAATATTTTGAAAACAGAGAGTTATGTGCACCAAATCTGCGTCCACACAAGAACCATAATATTGCAAGGAAAACGTTTTTTGGTTGCCTATTGTACAATATATCTATACCAGCTTGTAATTTCTCTTTTGTTTTGGGTCCATGTGCTGACTGTAGCGGCTGATCCGAGCAATAGAAAAAGGACACGTCTAGCGAGCGGCCGCATGCCCGTTAGTTATTCTGAGCGGTCATACCAAAATGGAAAGTGCTCACACGGAAAGATGTGTACAACTGTCAAAAAAGGTAGGCTAGCTGATATCATTTTGTTGTTTTAAAAAAGCTGTAACTTCTAAACCGTGAGGCGAAATTATAATCCGTTTTCACTATTAGAATCCGAACGACGAGAGCTTCGAAACTAGACCACATTTTCATATGTTTCGAGGTAATTTTTTAACAAGCAACTTTGATGCACGACAGAGCAACTTTGTTGTGCGGGAAAACAATTTTGGTATGCGGCAAAGCAACTTTGGTGTGCAACAAAAACACTTGATTCACAACGATGGTAGGCTTCACAACAACTGCAGCAACAACTCCTAATGTTACTCTACAGGACACTAAAATTGCTCGGCCGAGTACCAAAGTTGCTCGCAGGACACTAAAAATTGCTCGGTCGGACGCCAAAGTTGCTCACGAGGTTCAAAAACTCCGTCGCCGGGCACCAAAGTTGCTCAGCGGGCACTTAAGTTGCTTCGTCACACATTGAAATTGCTCCAATGGACACCAAAATTATTGTCGGGCACCAAAGTTGTGCCTTCGTGTACCAAAAGATGTACATGTTCGTTGCACACCAAAGTTGCTTTGTCGCACATTAAAGTTGGTTTGCTGCACAATAAAGTTGCTCTACCGCGCATCAAAGTTGCTTGTTAAAAAAAATCGTCAAAATATATGAAAATGTGGTCTAGTTTCGAAGCTCTCGTCATGAGGATTTTAGTAGTGAAAACGAATTGTAATTTGGTCGCACGGTTTAAAAGTTATAGTTTTTTAAAAAATGACACATGCTATCAGCTAGCCTACCATTTCATTGACAACTGGACTACCCTGGTGGGTGTGCCCGGGACGTCCATCCAGCACGCGCCTGCCCGTAAGATTTCAGGATAGAAAAAGCGGTGGCCCCGAATCATTCGGGAATAGAAGATCATTTTGCTTCATCTCAAAAAAAAAAAAGAAGATCATTTTGCTTGGTTCTTCTTCAGTCTTGAGTCAACGCTGTTCCACGACATGGGGGCCAACATGAGCCAAGCAACGGCCGACGCCGAGATCGCGCGGCCCGCACCACCGGCGTTGCCGTGGACGGTGCGGCTCCAGCTTTTCATGCTCGTCGGCGCCTACGACATCGCTCTGCGAGCCGACGGCACCGTCAACCGCTTCCTCTTCTCCTTCGGCGACCGCCAGACCCGCGCCAGCGCTCGCCCGGACGCGCTCGGCGTCCGATCCGCCGACGTCACCGTCGACGCGTCCCGCGGCCTCTGGGCGCGCGTCTTCTCGCCAGCGGCGGATCAGGCCGGATCACCGCTCCCCGTCATCGTCTACACCCACGGCGGCGGCTTCGCGCTACTCTCCCCAGCATCCACGCCTTTGGACGGCATGTGCCGCCGCTTCTGCCGCGAGCTGGGCGCGGTCGTCGTCTCGGTCAACTACTGCCTCGCCCCCGAGCACCGCTGCCCGGCAGCCTACGCCGACTGCGTGGAAGTGCTCCACCACCTCAGCGCCAGTGGCCTCCCTGACGACCTCGGCGTCTCGGTCGATCTGTCCCGCTGCTTCCTCGTCGGGGACAGCGCCGGCGGCAACATCGCCCACCACGTGGCCCAGCGGTGGGTCTCTCGCTCTAACTCCATCCGCCTTGCCGGCATCATCCTTCTGCAGCCGTACTTCGGGGGCGAGGAGCGGACAGAGGCGGAGCTGAGGCTGGAGGGCGTGGCGCCGGTGGTGAACATGCAGCGGTCAGATTGGTCGTGGAGGGCGTTCTTGCCCGAAGGGGCCAACCGTGACCACCCGGCGGCGCACGTGACGGACGAGAACGCCGAGCTGCCCGAGGTGTTCCCGCCGGCGATGGTGGTGGTCGGCGGCTTCGACTCGCTGCAGGACTGGCAGCGGCGGTACGCCGGCGTGCTGCAGCGGAAGGGTAAGTCGGTGCAGCTGCTGGAGTTCCCGGAGGCTATCCACGCGTTTTACATGTTCCCGGAGCTCCCCGACGCCCGTAAGCTCGTGAAGGAAATGAAGGCGTTCATCCAGAGCAACAAGTCCAATCTTTAGTGCGCCGCTCAATTGATCAGTCATTCCATGGTCTTCAACTGGCGAGGCGTATAATATGGTGGCCATGGGTTTGCGTCAGACAAGAAATCATTGGATATATAACAGCTCTCCAGTTACTCCTACATCGTCTCAACAGCAACCCATGTATCAATTGCAACTGGAAAAATGTCTACTATTATTCTTAATAAGGTAAACATACACTACTTATCAAGATGCTGGTTAAGATAGCCTGAGCAACCAATATAGTTAAGAAATTTTGTAACTCCCACCATCTTCGGACTATATCTAAATGTGCGTTTTTCTTTAACGCGATTCTTACTACTCCCAACGTGTAGTTGCAAACATTTAAGGGGAGCTCGTGTAAATAATTGAAATAAATGCTCGTAGTTCTTGTTCTACTATATTTGTATGCGATCTTTAATTTTGTTGTCATCAACTCCCAAAAAGGGAGACAGTTCATCTGCAATATACCTTTAATCATGTTTTGGTGTTGATGATGAAAAGTTAAAGTGACTAAGGCGGATATAATTGTATGATCGGGTTTTTTAGTCCCATGTGAAACGAGCTGTGGCGAAGGACGAAATTATTTTGAGATAGGGTGAATCTTGAATGGTGCAAATACTAAAATAGTCCTAAAATTGCAATGATGTATATGGTTCAAATACAATCACTCAATAAAATAAAAGTAAAAACATATTTGATTATAAGTAGAATTTAAAAAACATACTAATAATGCCAACCTAATGGCAAATCTTTACTTCTTTTTAAAAAAATCCAATGTAATTAAAACAATCAAGGCTTTCAATTATGCTTCGTTCGATGCGCAACTCAGTCTTGATTATCTTTGTTGCCAAGAAATTCCTTTCAATTGTTGATGCCGCTACAGGTAAACCAATATCATTTCAATGGGGTGATAATGCGTTCGGAGAAAGTATGACATGTCTTTCAAGTATCTAGAAATCTCTGAAGTCTTCAATCATGCGAGTATAGATAATGAATAATTCAAGTTTATCTTGTACTCCCTCCGTTCTTTTTTAATTGACTCAAATTTAGTACAAAGTTGTACTAAATCCGAGTCAATTACAAGAGACTGGAGGGAGTATATATTAAGGTCCGGTCAATGATAAATCTATGTAATACAAGCAATATTATTCACATTGAATTTAGGATATGAGTCTATCTTTGGAGGTAAATAGTCTAGGTTCTTGGTTGTACTCGATTTTGCACGGTGTTCACTGAAACTATCATAACTTTCTCATACATAGTCCGTTTTTGTATGACCACTCAACCATTTTTCAGGAAAAAACACACACGCACATCTAAGTATATTCACAAAAAATCATGGTAGGGCGGCTGACCTACCTTGTCCTACTTGAAGCTTCGCCCTGGAAAATTTGAAGTGCTCAAGAAGGTGCCCCATGAAAGTTTGCGAGCATAGCATTCCTTTTTCTTGAGTAATAGTGATTCAGCACCATTAAGAAATGATCGTTGGGAGGTGGATGAACAAGCTTATAGCATGCATCTGGTCTTCCTTGTTCGTCCTAAAGTTTAGAGATGAAAATCCAAACACAATTTACGGTTGCTTTCTTGAAAAAAAACATTCACATGAGACGGAGGCTTCAGAACATTTTGGTTGGAGCCTCTTAGTAAGGTCCTACCAAAAATAGTGGAGTAGAAAAAGGAGCTTTTCCGCCTCCTAGAAATTAAATACCAATAAAGTCCATTTTGTAGGAAAATTTCCTAAATCATCTAAAAATGCATACACAATGGTATATTGATGTAAATATCATTCTAAGCTAATCATATGTGTTGGTATTATAATGATACAAAATGCACGTATCACCATCCAAGGCAAATTTGGGGCTATTTTTGTGAATCTTCGAATTTTATCAATAAATGTTTGGGGATGGTGGGGGTCAAACCCGTGGCAACATGAATGTTGTTGATACCATATGATGTGGGCTGAGTCCAGGGTTTGCCCTGATCTTACAGATTGACCTCGTGGTGGAAGGATTCGTGGGGGAGAGTGACGAACATGATGAACATGGCGGTGGAATCGGGCATACAAACACACAGACAATCTGGTTTGTCCTTGTTGGCCCGAGGTTTCAAGAAAAGACCTTACAGTAGAAGTCTCGCAAAGAGATTGAGAAATCAAAGGATAGAACCATCGAAGGTTGAAAAGACAAAGTTGATAGAGGTGCAAGTAAAAGACTCAAATAAGGTAGAAGCGCAAGCAAGAGATCAACTATATATGGTAGAAATCACCAAAGAGGGAAGACCATTCCATTAGTGTTGCGGTCAGAAACCCACCGGCGAGCAGCGACGGGCAACACTGTAGAGCCGGGAGGCTCCCAGGACTGCGGCTGGCCCTGGTCCCTCCGAGCGACGGCCCGCAAAGACTCGGCACGCACGTCCGATGCTGGTGCAAGGGCGTGCCACCTGACCTATACCTGGTAAGGAAGGTGTTGGATGTGCCTCGCTTAGTTTCCTGCATGGCATACACGTAAACATTAAATACGAGCCTCGATCGGCTCTCGGGTTGTCTCGTGAATCGGCTCAAGGAGCTGATCCACCCATGATCCGTACGAGGTGTACGATCGGATGGTGGTCCTGCTTGATCAAAATAAAACTAAAACGACCTACTACGATTTAGGGTTTTCACCGCATAATCGGAACATCCTACTCGTGATTGAGCTCGGCGGCCACGCACGGTGATCGTAAACCGACCCTAGACAAGGCCTAAAAACCAACACGAAGTTGATCCTCGGAACATCCTGTCTAGGGCTAGCAAACTACACCCTACGCGCCACCTGGATCCTTCAACCCGTTTGTAAGGCCTAACTATGCAGATATTAAACTAATCCTTGAAGAACAAGGAGCAATCATGACGGATCGCATCTACTAAATAATGATCAAGCGGGTGCCGCCCTTACACCCAAGATAGGTGTAAGGGCGGCTAGATGTCTAAGGGTTGCATGGACGAAAGCATATGATACGATGAAACAATGCTAACCCTAAAACATTTATGATAACTACGTTGCTCGCCATCAACAAGGCTTCAGTACGAGCAACGCATGAACAGCGAATAAACGTGTACTGCCTAGATCGCAAGATGCGATCTAGGCAGCATGATGCTTACCCGGAAGAAACCCTCGAGACAAGGGAGTTAGCGATGCGCCTAGATTGGCTTGTGGTGAACGTGATTGTTGTTTATTTCATAAACCCTAGATACATATTTATAGTCCGTAGACTTCCTAACGTGGGAATAATCCCAACCGGGCACGAGCCAAACTCTATCTAAACGACACGTATCCTACTATATTACAGATACACGGGCAAATTAGCCCAAACTTTGCATATAAGGCCGATTCATGTATTCCTTCCATGTATATTCTTCAAGCCCATCTCCAATCGCGGCCCACCTCTGATCCGGTCAAATTCTGGTGATAACACATGCCCCCCTGATTTTGGAAATAACAATTCCAAAATCACTGCTTTTTCCTTCGTCGGGTCATGTCGTGGCAGAGCAGAACCGCCGCAGTATCCTTCATCATGATGCCTTGCCTCCTCCACTTCTCCGCGTGACCTGGCAAATTTTTTTTCTCTGTTGGGCACCACTTCCTCGGAAACTACTGTGGCATTGAATCTCCACTATATCCCCTTTTATTTAACCGCTCCAAACAGTCTGCTTCCTCATCCCCTTCGCATTAGCATTCCAAAAGCCCTCCTGCGCCACCATGTCTTCTTCCTCCTCCGAGCATCGGTGATGACGGATCCCTCCTTGAATTCCTTCTACCAGCTCCAGTGATCCTCTTCTGCAAGAACTCACCACCTTTGAAGGAGATCAGCCGATGAAACCCCAATCGGCTTCTTAAAAACAGAGCATCTACCAGGTCAGTTGCCCCCCGAGCCTCAGTCAAGGCGAGAACGGGGTGAGGACACACAATTCAGTTGGAGAGCCTCGAACTCAGGCCATCTTGAGACAGCCAAACTCTACCAAAGGGCAGGGCAGCTCCATCCTCTCCTCGGCTCATCTTGGCCAAATTGACCGCAGAGACAACAGAGCCGATCGCCTCTTCCACCATTGAAGGCCGATATTGCAGACGAAACTCCAACGGCTTAATGAGCAAAAAGCTGCCTTGCATGCCAAATCGGCTCATTGCCGCTGAGGAAGCTCCCGTTGTCTTGAACACGCAGCGGGTAGATCCTGTGTAATTGTACTAGAGTCGATGGCTGTGCATCGGCTTTGCTCCTTAGCTCTAAAGTCGATGTCCGTGCATCGGCCGTACATCGTGAGAATTTTTTTATCGGCCGATTTTTCTATCGGCCCCCAATATTTCACCTGCACATGCATCGCACATGTTCATCCGATTAGGTGCCCCCGAGCCGAATCCGCCGGGTAACTACGGATATCGGCTCGTAGCTAGCCAAGGCACCGTATTTGAACGTCGGCTCCGTTAGGACCAATGTTGACTTCTTCCAGCTCATCGGCCGACGTAAAACCGCTGCCCATTAGATCGACGTTGAACACGGGCAAAACGTATGGTGAGGATAATTTTGGCCGATTGCTCTGGAATCGGCCTCCATGTTGATTGAATCGCTCAATGAAGGTTTATAATGTTCCTCCATAGATCTTCGGGGCCGATCACACGGATCGGCATCGCCACGTTTGTTTATAGATGTTGCTCTTGTTACACGGTTAGGCCGGTGGATAAGACTAGCCTCACCCCGTCCTTTGTCACGTCGATGCGCTCGCAGTCGTCCAAATTGATGCCTGAGAGTGGCTCTTAACCTGTTGTCTCCCAAACGTTCATGCCAGCCGTTGATATCTCGGTTGAATCATCTGCGTGGACGACCTCTACTTCATCTCCATCCCACTGTATTAAGCATTGGTGCATTGTGGATGGAATGCAACAGTTGGCGTGGATCCAATCTCTTCCTAGCAGGACAACATAGGTACTTTTGCTGTCGACAATAAATAACGTCGTAGGGATGGTTTTCCTTCCTACGGTCAGATCCACGTTCAGAACACCTTGGGCGTCAGATGCTTGGCCGTTGAAATCGCTCAGTGTCACATTGGTATTGATCAGATCCGAGCTAGAGCGTCCCAACCGACGTAGCATGGAGTATGGCATAATGTTGATCTGCCGCTCCGGTGTCCACCGAGCATCTTGTTGACGAGGCTGCCCATTGATATAGCCTCGCAAGTACAAGGCCTTTAGGTGTCCGTAGCTTCTTTCTCGTGGCTTCTCAAAGATAACCGGCCGTGGGCCGCGAGTCAAGTTGTGCCACAGGTGCTTCGTCTAATCTCGGAGCACTAAACTCCGTCGGCAGGATGAACACCATGTTTGTGCCGGCCGATGTCTCATCATCGGCTTTCTTTTGTCCGAGGCGCCACTCTTTCCTTTGTGGCCGACCTTCTTCGTCCGGGGTTCGCTGAATTTTTGCGGCCGAGATCAGGCCGCGCCTTCCTCAACGTGTGCAGGTATAACCTTTCGGCTTCCTCCAAACCACGTAGTCGCTGAACCCTACGCTTTTGGGAACGGCTGAGTCCATCAGGGCACCACCTTGGCCGGTGGTACTTATCTTCTTCTCCATCATCGTCTTCTAGTTCCTCGAGATCTTCTACCCGGGAGGACTCGGCGTGCTTGTTCCGAGGCGGGAGAGGCCCTAGACGTTTGAACACGGACACGTTAGCTGCCTCCTTCTTCTTCTGTCTACATTCTGGGCAGTTGCCGATTGTAGGAAATCGGCTCATTCCTGAATCCCAGCAGTGTCTGAAGAAGGGGCAGTCCCAGTGCCTATCCACGTCATCTTGCTCTCTCGACTTTTCCTTGGCGTGGCGCTCATCTCTCTCCTCGTCGCGATCATGCCGATGGTGTCTCCTGGCGTCCCTAGCCAGACGATCTCTTTCATCATCGTCGTTGTATCGTCGGCGTTGGTCGTATTGACTCACATACTTGTTGAGGAGGTGATCAGAGAGAGGTCGCCGGTATCTTACATTCCTCACTTCTCCCTCTGTGATGTAGCGCTTGCCATCGTGACGGAGCCGATCGCGTGGAACGGCTTCCTCTGTGTCCTTGCTATGAGAGCAGCTGCCCTCGTCTCCGTCCTTACCTGAGTGGTGCCCAGGTCCTACCATGTTGATGCTGAACGAGAATCCTGGCTGGCACCCTCCAGGGTAAGTGTGCTCCACCATGTTAACGGCGGGGAAGGGGTGTGTGTCGACCTTCATGGCGTACTGGCTGAAAATTAGACGCCCTTGTTCTATCGCCATTTGGACCTGCTGACGCCACACCCTGCAGTCGTTGGTGGCATGGGTGAACGTGTTATGCCACTTGCGGTATGGCTTTCCGTTCAGCTCCCGCACCGTGGGGATCTTGTGGCCTTCGGGTAACCTTAGCCGCTTCTCCTTAAGTAAGAGGTCGAAAATTTGCTCAGCCTTGGTGGCATCGAAGTCAAACCCTCTTGGAGGACCTTGTGGCTTAACCCACTTACGGGACACGGGGCTTGCCCCCGAGTCCATTCAGCCACTCGCTACCTCTTGATCTCCCGCGAGCCTTCATCTTCATCCGCCTCAACCAGGACCACCGCACGCTTGAATTTATCCCGGTATACATCCGGGTGGCGCTGTTCATATGCCGACAGCCTTCGCACCATGTGCGCCGGTGAAGGGTAGTCTCGCTTGGGAGGCCACGTCCTTGATCGGTGATGCGAGACCCACCACCGCCAACTCGATCGCTTCTTTTCGGTCACATGAGCCGAATAGCATCGGTTCCTAACGGTCCTGAAGCGCTGGACATATTCTCGATATCGTTTCTCCGCGCTTCGTCGTACTTGTGCTAGATCGGCAATGCCAGCCTCGGAAGCCTCCGAGTGATACCGCATGTGGAACTGCTCTTCCAACTGCTTCCAAGTCCGGATTGAATCTGGTGGCAGCGATGTGTACCACCCGAAAGCCGATCCTGTGAGGGACTGTGCGAAGAACCTCACACACAGCTCATCTGATGCTGAGATCGTGCCCAGCTGGGCCAAATATCGGCTCACATGCTCGATGGAGCTGGAACCATCTGATCCATTAAACTTGGAGAAATCAGGGAGCCGATATTTGGGTGGTAGCGGGATCAACTCGTACTCGTTGGGGTACGGCTTGGTATAGCCGATTGTCCTCATTTTCGGCACCATGCCGAACTGGTCTTTCAGGATTGTACTGATCTGATCCGCGGTGATGGCTGCAGGCGTCGAACTCTAAAGATTCGCCGGGGTGGCATACTTAGCCAGCCATGCTTGCTTTTCCAGCTCTGAGCCAACTGCAGGAGCTGAGCTCTGGAGGTTTGTCAGAGTGGCATACTTAGCTAGCCACGTCTGCTTCTCAAGATCTGTTCTCGAAGTTCCTCCTGCTGTTCCAGAAGTCCCTGCTGTTGCAGCCTGGTTCGTGAGTGCCCACTTACTGCAGTCTGGCACGTATGTGCACGTGTATCCGTGAGGGATCTCCTTATGCGCCTCATGCAAGAACTGGTAGTCACTAGGGTCACCACCGATCTTGTAGACGACGTATGCCGGTGAATTCGGCACTTCTGGTGCTGCCAACGCGAATGGCAGCGGTGGACGGGACTGGAGTGGCATCTCTCCTTGGTGAGTCCCCAGAGCTGGTTGATGGCGTGTATTTCACACGTTCGTTGGGCAACCCCAAGAGGAAGGTATGATGCGCACAGCAGCAAGTTTTCCCTCAGAAAGAAACTAAGGTTTATCGAACCAGGAGGAGCCAAGAAGCACGTTGAAGGTTGATGGCGGCGGGATGTGGTGCGGCGCAACACCAGGGATTCCGGCGCCAACGTGGAACCTGCACAACACAACCAAAGTACTTTGCCCCAACGAAACGAGTGAGGTTGTCAATCTCACCGGCTTGTCTGTAACAAAGGATTAACCGTATTGTGTGGAAGATGATTGTTTGCGGAGAAAACAGTAAAAACAAGTATTGCAACAGATTTGTATTTCAGTATTAAAGAATGGACCGGGGTCCACAGTTCACTAGAGGTGTCTCTCCCATAAGATAAAAGCATGTTGGGTGAACAAATTACAGTCGGGCAATTGACAAATAGAGAGGGCATAACAATGCACATACATGGCATGATAAGTATTAAGTTGCAAAGCAACAGACAATTGCATTAAGTATGGTGCGTAATGTAATCAACAACTACATCCTCGGACATAGCGCCAATGTTTTATCCCTAGTGGCAACAGCACAACACAACCTTAGAACTTTACGTCACTCGTCCCAGTGTCAATGCGGGCATGAACCCACTATCGAGCATAAATACTCCCTCTTGGAGTTAAGAGCAAAAACTTGGCCAAAGCCTCTACTAATAACGGAGAGCATGCAAGATCATAAACAACACATATGTAATAACTTGATAATTAACATAACATGGTATTCTCTATCCATCGGATCCCGACAAACACAACATAGAGTATTACGGATAGATGATCTTGATCATGTTAGGCAGCTCACAAGATCCAACAATGAAGCACAATGAGGAGAAGACAACCATCTAGCTACTGCTATGGACCCATAGTCCAGGGGTGAACTACCCACTCATCACTCCGGAGGCGACCATGGCGGTGTAGAGTCCTCCGGGAGATGAATCCCCTCTCCGGCAGGGCGCCGGAGGAGATCTCCAGGATCCCCCGAGATGGGATCGGCGGCGGCGGCGTCTCAGTAAGGTTTTCCGTATCGTGGTTTTTCCATCAGGGGTTTCGCGACGGAGGCTTTAAGTAGGCGGAAGGGCGAAGTCGGAGGGCTGACGAGGGGCCCACACCATAGGGCGGCGCAGGCCCCCCTCTGGCCGCGCGGCCCTATGGTGGCGGCGCCTCGTCGCCCCACTTCGTATCCCTTTCGGTTTTCTGGAAGGTTCGTGGCAAAATAGGCCCCTGGGTCTTGATTTCGTCCAATTCCGAGAATATTTCGTTACTAGGATTTCTGAAACCAAAAACAGCGTAAAACAACAATCGGCACTTCGGCATCTTGTTAATAGGTTAGTTCCAGAAAATGCACGAATATGACATAAAGTGTGCATAAAACATGTAGGTATCATCAATAATATGGCATGGAACATAAGAAATTATCGATACGTCGGAGGCGTATCACTGGTCCTGACGGAGAGTACTGATGCCTCATGATTTCCTGGATCACGCGAAGAGCGACACGCTCCAAAGTGTTCACCAGGCTCTCAGAATGGCGGTGCAGCGAATGAGCTACCATGAAGTTAATCTCCTGACGCAGAGACCTGGTGCGTTCTTCTGACGGGGCGGACAGGTCCACTCCATCGAGCGCGCCTTCGGTGAGAACCCCTTCCACCCGATGCCATGTGAGCGGGTTACGTGAAAAGAGCCGATGAGGTCGGCTTCGAGGACTGCTTTGATCTCGTCATACTTCTTCTTGAGCTCCTCGGTCGGGTCCTCGTACGTGGCTCGGAGTGCCTTCCGCCATCTCAGATGTAGATGGCGATGCAGTTGATGTCGAAGATTGTCCCACCGGGCGTGCCAGAATGTGTTGCGGTCAGAAACCCACCGGAGAGCAGCGACGGGCAACACTGTAGAGCCGGGAGGCTCCCAGGACTGCGGCTGGCCCTGGTCCCTCCGAGCGACGGTCCGCAAAGACTCGGCATGCACGTCCGATGCTGGTGCAAGGGCGTGCCACCTGACCTATACCTGGTCAGGAAGGTGTTGGATGTGCCTCGCTTAGTTTCCTGCATGGCATACACGTAAACATTAAATACGAGCCTCGATCAGCTCTCAGGTTGTCCTGTGAATCGGCTCAAGGAGCCGATCCACCCATGATCCGTACGAGGTGTACGATCAGATGGTGGTCCTGCTTGATCAAAATAAAACTAAAACGACCTACTACGATTTAGGGTTTTCACCGCATAATCGGAACATCCTACTCGTGATTGAGCCTCGGCGGCCACGCACGGTGATCGTAAACCGACCCTAGACAAGGCCTAAAAACCAACACGAAGTTGATCCTCGGAACATCCTGTCTAGGGCTAGCAAACTACACCCTACGCGCCACCGGATCCTTCAACCCGTTTGTAAGGCCTAACTATGCAGATATTAAACTAATCCTTGAAGAACAAGGAGCAATCATGACGGATCGGATCTACTAAATAATGATCAAGCGGGGTGCCGCCCTTACACCCAAGATAGGTGTAAGGGAGGCTAGATTTCTAAGGGTTGCATGGACGAAAGCATATGATACGATGAAACAATGCTAACCCTAAAACATCTATGATAACTACGTTGCTCGCCATCAACAAGGCTTCAGTACGAGCAACGCATGAACAGCGAATAAACGTGTACTACCTAGATCGCAAGATGCAATCTAGGCAGCATGATGCTTACCCGGAAGAAACCCTCGAGACAAGGGAGTTGGCGATGCGCCTAGATTGGTTTGTGGTGAACGTGATTGTTGTTTATTTCATAAACCCTAGATACATATTTATAGTCTGTAGATTTCCTAACGTGGGAATAATCCCAACCGGGCACGAGCCAAACTCTATCTAAACGACACGTATCCTACTATATTACAGATACACGGGCAAATTAGCCCAAACTTTGCATATAAGGCCGATTCATGTATTCCTTCCATGTATATTCTTCAAGCCCATCTCCAATCGCGGCCCACCTCTGATCCGGTCAAATTATGGTGATAACAATTAGGAGAATGAGTGGTACAATAGATGATGAATCTATGGTAGGGTTCCCCACAAGGGGTCTCCCGGATCGGACGATGGCGGCGCGCAACGCCGTTCTTCCTGTTGGGGGCATCGTTTTGGAGCAGACAATGGATGGCGGTGGTGCTGAGGTGGAGCGGTGTGCTTTCACTGTGTTGGTGTCGTCGAGTCGCCGCGGCATGGTGCAGTGCTGTCTCGGGCCGGATGCAGTGTGATGGACTCGCGCAGGATGGTAGAGTCGTCTGGCGCCGTGGCGGCATCGATGGCAGGCCTGGCATGGTCGATGCAATGATCTCTCTTGAAGATGGAGTCGAGGAAGACGGCGGTAGCAACTTCTATGACGTAGGCATTGGCGTATGCTGGGAGTCTGCTTGACTGGATGTGCTTCTCATCTGCTATTGGGCGGTCTGGGAAGGCATGTGGTTTTTGGTTGATGTGTGTTGGTGAATTGTCACCCCCTTCATCCCTCTGTAGGTTTAGTGAGGTGGCTTCGAGTTTGATCTTTTGTATTGCTCTTGTAAGGTGTTGTGAATAATCTAATAAAAAGCCATGTGCATCCCTTGGATGCAGAAGCTGGGGCGATATTTCCCCCATTTCGAAAAAAAAGGGGTCAAGAGCAAAGCTCATGTGTAATAGCAATCTCATTCTAGGATTTCCAGAAGAATTCGGACCCCCATACCGAGAGTGAGGCATCACTGAGGTGGAATTATTGGGTCCGGGGACTCCGGTGTCGACGAAGTAGCATTCCATAGGTTACAAATGGATATGAGTGAATTCATCTACTTGTGTATGGCTTTAGCTCGTGCTTGTGTCATTGGTCTACTTTGTGGGATTGGAGGTCTTGATGAGGTGGTGTCCAAAGGTCACCCGTATCAGTGACACTTCTATAAGGCCCAACTGAGCAATTACTAAAGGTTGAGCATACCAAGTGATATTGCGTGGGGAATATCAACTTGCACCAAATGATTGGCAAGAATAATTATGGAGGTGAGCAGTGAGTTGCCTCCGCATCAGAATTCTTAATAATTATTCACGTTCCTTTTGAGTTCCATGGAAGTCCTAACCGGACATTGTTGTACATTGGATCCAAGACGATGTAGTGGTGAGATAGAACCTGATGTTGGAGTATACATTTTCTTTATATTCTGTTTATGAGCTTACCTTCAGACATACTATCTTCAAAGATGTAGAAATTTGGGGGCATATTCTGTCAATGTATGTTGGTTATCGGTAGGAATCAGAATTGGTTGCATTTCATTTGTACCATAAAGTATAATAGAAATCACAATTAGATTGCTTTACCAGTATCTATTGTTGTACGGACTGTGTGTAACTCTGGTTCTTGGGTTCCTATTTTCTTCCACTTTTACAATCCTTTGTGCTAATAAATTTTAAATTAGTCACTTTATAACTTACAAGTAAGAAATTAAGGCAACTTGAATAGTCATGCTGGTACTAAGTATGATTTAATACATTATGCTTCATAGGATTTAATCGGTGTCCAAATAGCATCCTAATGGGTCTACAATAGTAAGATCTGGGGCAGTCAGGCAAACAACAGTATACCAAGTGAACTAATGAGTGGAAGATTGTCTCCTCCAATTTTCATTTTTTAATTAAATATGCTCACTTCTACAAAGTGGAAGGCAGAATAATAGTATAACAGTTTTTGTTATAACACATCAATCTAGAACTGCTATCAAGGCTGCTTGCAACCATATGTTCACATGGAAACAGTATTGAAGAATGCACAAGAAGAACCTGACAAAATAACAGTAACCAATGAATCTAGAAATAGCAACAGTTAAGACACATAATGAAGAAGAGAAGGGATGGACAGTCATAGTGCAGAGACTGCCATGGCCCCCCACCTCGCCCTCTTCCCCATATTATCCATGCTCTTTCCGAAGCAGCTCTCATCCGACGACCACGCTCGCGCAGTTCTATCATCACATCACCACAAGTGAGCGTCCAAGATGGATCGACCAAGAATTAGTCATCGAAAGGAGAAGTTGAAATGGAGAATTCCATACATGTGCACCGAATCGTTCACTGGTGGTTGCCGGCCTCCTCCCTTCGATGTTGAGCAGGTGCCTTGATGGCGCGTAAAGCACACGTCCGTTGGGAACCCCAAGAGGAAGGTATGATGCGCACAGTAGCAAGTTTTCCCTCAGAAAGAAACCAAGGTTTAATCGAACCAGTAGGAGTCAAGAAGCACGTCGAAGGTTGATGGCGGGATGTAGTGCGGCGCAACACCAGGGATTCCGGCGCCAACGTGGAACCTGCACAACACAACCAAAGTACTTTGCCCCAACGAAACAGTGAGGTTGTCAATCTCACCGGCTTGCTGTAACAAGGGATTAGATGTATAGTGTGGATGATGATTGTTTGCAGAAAACAGTAGAACAAGTATTGCAGTGGATTGTATTCAATGTAAAAGAATGGACCGGGGTCCACAGTTCACTAGAGGTGTCTCTCCCATAAGATAAATAGCATGTTGGGTGAACAAATTACAGTCGGGCAATTGACAAATAGAGAGGGCATGACCATGCACATACATGATATGATAAGTATAGTGAGATTCAATTGGGCATTACGACAAAGTACATAGACCGCTATCCAGCATGCATCTATGCCTAAAAAGTCCACCTTCAGGTATCATCCGAACCCCTTCCAGTATTAAGTTGCAAACAACAGACAATTGCATTAAGTATGGTGCGTAATGTAATCAATAACTACATCCTCGGACATAGCATCAATGTTTTATCCCTAGTGGCAACAACACATCCACAACCTTAGAACTTTCACGTCATCGTCCCAGATTTAAAGGAGGCATGAACCCACTATCGAGCATAAATACTCCCTCTTGGAGTTAAGAGTAAAAACTTGGCCAGAGCCTCTACTAATAACGGAGAGCATACAAGATCATAAACAACACATAGGTAATAGATTGATAATCAACATAACATAATATTCTCTATCCATCGGATCCCGACAAACACAACATATAGCATTACAGATAGATGATCTTGATCATGTTAGGCAGCTCACAAGATCCGACAATGAAGCACAATTAGGAGAAGACGACCATCTAGCTACTGCTATGGACCCATAGTCCAGGGGTGAACTACTCACTCATCACTCCGGAGGCGACCATGGCGGTGAAGAGTCCTCCGGAGATGATTCCCTCTCTCGGCGAGGTGCCGGAGGCGATCTCCTGAATCCCCCGAGATGGGATTGGCGGCGGCGTCTCTGGAAGGTTTTCCGTATCGTGGCTCTCGGTACTGGGGGTTTCGCGACGAAGACTATATGTAGGCGGAAGGGCAGCCTCGGAGGGGTCACGGGGGCCCTACACAGCAGGGCCGCGCGGGCCCCCCTTGGGCCGCGCCGCCCTAGTGTGGCGGCGCCCCGTGGCCCCACTTCATCTTCTCTTCGGTCTTCTGGAAGCTTCGTGGCAAAATAGGCCCCTCGGCGTTGATTTCGTCCAATTCCGAGAATATTTCCTTACTAGGATTTCGAAACCAAAAACGAAGAAAACAGACAATCGGCTCTTCGGCATCTCATTAATAGGTTAGTGCCGGAAAATGCATAAATACGACATAAAGTATGCATAAAACATGTAGATATCATCAATAATGTGGCATGGAATATAAGAAATTATCGATACGTCGGAGACGTATCAACATCCCCAAGCTTAGTTCCTGCTCGTCCCGAGAAGGTAAACGATAACAAAGATAATTTCTGGAGTGACATGCCATCATAACCTTGATCATACTATTGTAAGCATATGTAATGAATGCAGCAATCAAAACAATGGTAATGACATGAGTAAACAAATGAATCATAAAGCAAAGACTTTTCATGAATAGTACTTTCAAGACAAGCATCAATAAGTCTTGCATAAGAGTTAACTCATAAAGCAATAAATCAAAGTAAAGGTATTGAAGAAACACAAAGGAAGATTAAGTTTCAGCGGTTGCTTTCAACTTGTAACATGTATATCTCATGGATATTGTCAATGTAAAGTAATATAACAAGTGCAATATGCAAGTATGTAGGAATCAATGCACAGTTCACACAAGTGTTTGCTTCTTGAGGTGGAGAGAAATAGGTGAACTGACTCAACATAAAAGTAAAAGAAAGACCCTTCGTAGAGGGAAGCATTGATTGCTATATTTGTGCTAGAGCTTTGGTTTTAAAAGCAAGAAACAATTTTGTCAACGGTAGTAATAAAGCATATGTATCATGTAAATTATATCTTACAAGTTGCAAGCCTCATGCATAGTATACTAATAGTGCCCGCACCTTGTCCTAATTAGCTCGGATTACCGGGATTATCATCGCAATACACATGTTTTAACCAAGTGTCACAAAGGGGTACCTCTATGCCGCATGTACAAAGGTCTAAGGAGAAAGCTCGCATTTGGATTTCTCGCTTTTGATTATTCTCAACTTAGACATCCATACCGGGACAACATAGACAACAGATAATGGACTCCTCTTTAATGCATAGGCATGTAGCAACAATTAATGTTCTCATATGAGATTGAGGATATATGTCGAAAACTGAAACTTCCACCATGAATCATGGCTTTAGTTAGCGGCCCAATGTTCTTCTCTAACATTATGCATGCTCTAACCATTAAATGAGTGGTAAATCTCCCTTACTTCAGACAAGACGGGCATGCATAGCAACTCACATGATATTCAACAAAGAGTAGTTGATGGCGTCCCCAGTAACATGGTTATCGCACAACAAGCAACTTAATAAGAGATAAAGTGCATAAGTACATATTCAATACCACAATAGTTTATAAGCTATTTGTCCCATGAGCTATATATTGCAAAGGTAAAGGATGGTAATTTTAAAGGTAGCACTCAAGCAATTTACTTTGGAATGGCGGAGAAATACCATGTAGTAGGTAGGCATGGTGGACACAAATGGCATAGTGGTTGGCTCAAGGATTTTGGATGCATGAGAAGTATTCCCTCTCGATACAAGGTTTAGGCTAGCAAGGTAAACAAACACAAGGATGAACCGGTGCAGCAAAACTCACATAAAAGACATATTGTAAACATTATAAGACTCTACACCGTCTTCCTTGTTGTTCAAACTCAATACTAGAAATTATCTAGACTTTAGAGAGACCAAATATGCAAACCAAATTTTAGCAAGCTCTATGTGTTTCTTCATTGATAGGTGCAAAGTATATGATGCAAGAGCTTAAACATGAGCACAACAATTGCCAAGTATCAAATTATTCAAGCCATTTTAGAATTACTACATGTATCATTTCCCGATTCCAACCATATAACAATTTAACGAAGAAGATTCAACCTTCGCCATGAATACTATGAGTAAAGCCTAAGGACATATTTGTCCATATGCAACAGCGGAGCGTGTCTCTCTCCCACACAATGAATGCTAGGATCCATTTTATTCAAACAAAAACAAAAACAAAAACAACCCGACGCTCCAAGCAAAGCACATAAGATGTGATGGAATAAAAATATAGTTTCAGGGGAGGAACCTGATAATGTTGTCGATGAAGAAGGGGATGCCTTGGGCATCCCCAAGCTTAGACGCTCGAGTCTTCTTAAAATATGCAGGGGTGAACCACCGGGGCATCCCCAAGCTTAGAGCTTTCACTCTCCTTGATCATATCGTATCATCTTCCTCTCTTGATCCTTGAAAACTTCCTCCACACCAAACTCGAAACAACTCATTAGAGGGTTAGTGCATAATAAAAATTCACATGTTCAGAGGTGACATAATTATTCTTAACACTTCTGGACATTGCACAAAGCTACTGTACATTAATGGAATAAAGAAATTCATCCATCATAGCAAAAGAGAATAAAAGGCAGAATCTGTCAAAACAGAACAGTCCGTAAAGACGGATTTTATTGAGGCACCAAACTTGCTCAAATGAAAATGCCAAAATTGAATGAAAGTTGCGTACATATCTGAGGATCACGCACATAAATTTGCATATTTTTCTGAGCTACCTATAGAGAGGCAGGTCGAAATTCGTGACAGCAAAGAAATCTGTTTCTGCGCAGTAATCCAAATCTAGTATGAACCTTACTATCAAAGACTTTACTTGGCACAACAATGCACAAAACTAAGATAAGGAGAGGTTGCTACAGTAGTAAACAACTTCCAAGACTCAAATATAAAATAAAAGTATTGTAGTAAAAACATGGGTTGTCTCCCATAAGCGCTTTTCTTTAACGCCTTTCAGCTAGGCGCGTAAAGTGTATATCAAGTGTTATCAAGAGACGAAGTATCAACATCATAACTTGTTCTAATAATAGAATCAAAATGTAACTTCATTATCTTTCTAGGGAAGTGTTCCATATCTTTCTTGAGAGGAAATTGATATTTAATATTACCTTCCTTCATATCAATGATAGCTCCAACAGTTCGAAGAAAATGTCTTCTCAATATAATGGGACAAGATGCATTGCATTCAATATCCAAGACAACAAAATCAACGGGGACAGGGTTATTGTTAACCATAATACGAACATTATCAATCCTCCCCAAAGGTTTGTTTATAGCATTATCAACAAGATTAACATCCAAGTAACAATTTTTCAATGGTGGCAAGTCAAGCATATTATAAATTTTCTTAGGCATAACGGAAATACTTGCACCAAGATCACATAAAGCATTACAATCAAAGTCATTGACCTTCATATTAATGATGGGCTCCCAACCATCCTCTAACTTTCTAGGAATAGAAGTTTCAAGTTTTAGTTTCTCTTCTCTAGCTTTTATGAGAGCATTTGTAATATGTTTTGTGAAAGCCAAGTTTATAGCACTAGCATTAGGACTCTTAGCAAGTTTTTATAAGAACTTTATAACTTCAGAGATGTGGCAATCATCAAAATCCAAACCATTATAATCTAAAGCAATGGGATCATCATCCCCAATGTTGGAAAAAATTTCAGCAGTTTTATCACGAGTAGTTTAAGCAGTTTATGAGTTCAGCAATTTTGCACGCTTTGCACTAGGAGTAGAAACATTGCCAACACCAATTATTTTACCATTGATAGTAGGAGGTGCAGCAACATGTGAAGCATTAGCATTTCTAGTGGTGGTAATAGTACAAACTTTAGCTACATTATTCTCTTTAGCTAGTTTTTCATTTTCTTCTCTTTCCCACCTAGCATGCAATTCGGCCATCAATCTTATATTCTCATTAATTCTAACTTGGTTGGCATTTGCTGTAGTAACAATTTTATTTTCAATATCCTTATTAGGCATAACTTTCGATTTCAAAAGATCAACATCAGAGGCAAGACTATCAACCTTAGAAGCGAGAATATCAATTTTATTGAGCTTTTCCTCAACAGATTTGTTAAAAGCAGTTTGTGTACTAATAAATTCTTTAAGCATGGCTTCAAGTCCAGGGGGTGTGTTCCTATTATTGTTGTAAGAATTCCCATAAGAATTACCATAACCGTTACCATTAGCAGGATATGGCCTAGAATTATTGTAATTGTTATTTTTAACATGTTCTTTTTGAGCAACCAATGAAGCTAACGGAACATTATTAGGATCAACATTAGTCCTATCATTCACAAGCATAGACATAATAGCATCAATCTTATCACTCAAGGAAGAGGTTTCTTCGACAGAATTTACCTTCTTACCTTGTGGAGCTCTTTCCGTGTGCCATTCGGAGTAATTAATCATCATATTATCAAGAAGCTTTGTTGCTTCACCAAGAGTGATGGACATAAAGGTACCTCCAGCAACTGAATCCAATATGTTCCGCGAAGAAAAGTACAGTCCTGCATAAAAGGTTTGGATGATCATCCAAGTAGTCAGTCCATGGGTTGGGCAATTTTTAACCAAAGATTTCATTCTTTCCCAAGCTTGTGCAACATGCTCATTATCCAATTGTTTAAAATTAATTATGCTACTCCTCAAAGATATAATTTTAGCAGGGGATAACATCTACCAATAAAAGCATCCTTGAATTTAGTCCATGAATCAATACTATTCTTAAGCAGAGATAGCAACCAATCTTTAGCTCTTCCTCTTAATGAGAAAGGAAACAATTTTAATTTTATAATGTCACCATCTACATCTTCATAATTTTGCATTTCACACAGTTCAACAAAATTATTGAGATGGGCAGCAGCATCATCAGAACTAACACCAGAAAATTGCTCTCGCATAACAAGATTCAGTAGAGCAGGTTTAATTTCAAAGAATTCTGCTGTAGTAGCAGGTGGAGCAATAGGTGTGCACAAGAAATCATTATTATTTGTGGTTGTGAAGTCACACAACTTAGTATTTTCAGGAGTAGCCATTTTAGTAGTAGTAAAGAAAGCAAACTAAATAAAGTAAATGCAAGTAACTAATTTTTTTTGTGTTTTTGATATAGAGTGCAAGACAGTAAATAAAGTAAAGCTAGCAACTAATTTTTTTGTGTTTTGATATAATGCAGCAAAGAAAGTAGTAAATAAAATAAAGCAAGACAAAAACAAAGTAAAGAGATTTGACTGTGGAGACTCCCCTTGCAGCGTGTCTGGATCTCCCCGGCAACGGCGCCAGAAAAAATGCTTGATGGCGTGTAAAGCACACGTCCGTTGGGAACCCCAAGAGGAAGGTATGATGCGCACAGTAGCAAGTTTTCCCTCAGAAAGAAACCAAGGTTTAATCGAACCAGTAGGAGTCAAGAAGCACGTCGAAGGTTGATGGCGGCGAGATGTAGTGCGGCGCAACACCAGGGATTCCGGCGCCAACGTGGAACCTGCACAACACAACCAAAGTACTTTGCCCCAACGGAACAGTGAGGTTGTCAATCTCACCAGCTTGCTGTAACAAAGGATTAGATGTATAGTGTGGATGATGATTGTTTGCAGAAAATAGTAGAACAAGTATTGCAGTGGATTGTATTCAATGTAAAAGAATGGACCGGGGTCCACAGTTCACTAGAGGTGTCTCTCCTATAAGATAAATAACATGTTGGGTGAACAAATTACAGTCGGGCAATTGACAAATAGAGAGGGCATGACCATGCACATACATGATATGATAAGTATAGTGAGATTTAATTGGGCATTACGACAAAGTACATAGACCGCTATCCAGCATGCATCTATGCCTAAAAAGTCCACCTTCAGAGTTATCATCCGAACCCCTTCCGGTATTAAGTTGCAAACAACGAGACAATTGCATTAAGTATGGTGCGTAATGTAATCAATAACTACATCCTCGGACATAGCATCAATGTTTTATCCCTAGTGGCAACAACACATCCACAACCTTAGAACTTTCGTCACTCGTCCCGATTTAATGGAGGCATGAACCCACTATCGAGCATAAATACTCCCTCTTGGAGTTAAGAGTAAAAACTTGGCCGGAGCCTCTACTAATAACGGAGAGCATGCAAGATCATAAACAACACATAGGTAATAGATTGATAATCAACATAACATAATATTCTCTATCCATCGGATCCCGACAAACACAACATATAGCATTACAGATAGATGATCTTGATCATGTTAGGCAGCTCACAAGATCCGACAATGAAGCACAATTAGGAGAAGACGACCATCTAGCTACTGCTATGGACCCATAGTCCAGGGGTGAACTACTCACTCATCACTCCGGAGGCGACCATGGCGGTGAAGAGTCCTCCGGGAGATGATTCCCCTCTCCGGCAGGGTGCCGGAGGCGATCTCCTGAATCCCCGAGATGGGATTGGCGGCGGCGGCGTCTCTGGAAGGTTTTCCGTATCGTGGCTCTCGGTACTGGGGGTTTCGCGACGAAGACTATATGTAGGCGGAAGGGCAGCCTCGGAGGGGTCACGGGGGCCCTACACAGCAGGGCCGCGCCGCCCTAGTGTGGCGGCGCCCCGTGGCCCCACTTCGTCTTCTCTTCGGTCTTCTGGAAGCTTCGTGGCAAAATAGGCCCCTGGGCGTTGATTTCGTCCAATTCCGAGAATATTTCCTTACTAGGATTTCTGAAACCAAAAACAGCGAGAAAACAACAACCGGCTCTTCGGCATCTCGTTAATAGGTTAGTGCCGGAAAATGCATAAATACGACATAAAGTATGCATAAAACATGTAGATATCATCAATAATGTGGCATGGAACATAAGAAATTATCGATACGTCGGAGACGTATCATGCCTCTCGCTTGACTCCGGCAGGCCATGCATGCTCCCGGCATCGCCTGATCCCGCACTGCTGCCCCTGCTCACACGCAAGACACCGCACCGCATCGGCCTCCACCGTCGCGGTGACTCAGTGGCCGGCGCACCGTCCTAGGCCTCCTCGCGCGGCTCTAATGCGGTTGTGGTGGACTGGTGACCAGAGGACCTGCTGATGCAGCCATGGAGGAAGTCCTCTGCCATGGAGAAGATCCCCACGGGAGACCGGTGATGTCTACGGGTGCTTCTATTCTTGTAGACAGTGTTGGGCCTCCAAGAGCAGAGGTTTGTAGAACAGCAGCAAGTTTCCCTTAAGTGGATCACCCAAGGTTTATCGAACTCAGGGAGGAACAGGTCAAAGATATCCCTCTCAAGCAACCACCGCAACCACAAAGCAAGAAGTCTCTTGTGTCCCCAACACACCTAATAGGTGCACTAGTTCGGCGAAGAGATAGTGAAATACAGGTGGTATGAATAAATATAAGCAGTAGTAACGGCACCAGAAAAGTGCTTGCTGGCGTTCAGTTGATGGTAGTAATATTGCAGGAAGTAAAGATGCAGTAAAACAGTAAACAAGCAGCGATAGCAGTATTTAGGAACAAGGCCTAGGGATCATACTTTCACTAGTGGACACTCTCAACTTTGATCACATAACAGAATAGATAAATGCATACTCTACACCCTCTTGTTGGATGATGAACACCACTAACTGTGTAGGATTACAAGAACCCTCAATGCCGGAGTTAACAAGCTCCACAATATTCGATATTCATGTTTAAATAACCTTAGAGTGCATAACAGATCAACACAACTAAACCAAGTACTAACATAGCATGCACACTGTCACCTTCACACTATGTAGGAGGAATAGATCACATCAATACCATCATAGCAATAGTTAACTTCATAATCTACAAGAGATCACAATCATAGCCTACGCCAAGTACTAACACGGATGCACACACTGTCACCATTACACCGTGCGGGAGGAATAAAACTACTTTAATAACATCACTAGAGTAGCACATAGATAAATTGTGATACAAAACACATTGCAATCATAAAGAGATATAAATAAGCACTTCACTATGCCATTCATAACAGTGAATAAGTATTCTGTGAAATATAGCCTAAGAGACCCACACGGTGCACACACTCTGTCACATTTACACACGTGGGACAAGGAGTCTCCGGAGATCACATAAGTAAAACCCACTTGACTAGCATAATGACATCTAGATTACAAGCATCATCATATGAATCTCAATCATGTAAGGCAGCTCATGAGATTATTGTATTGAAGCACATAGGAGAGAGAGATTAACCACATAGCTACCGGTACAGCCCCGAGCCTCGATGGAGAACTACTCCCTCCTCATGGGAGACATCAGCGTTGATGGAGATGGCGGTGGTGTTGATGGAGAAGCCTTCCGGGGGCACTTCCCCGTCCCGGCGGCGTGCCGGAACAGAGAGTCCTGTCCCCCAGTTCTTGGCTTCGCGATGGCGGCAGCTCTGGAAGGTTTCTCGTACCGTGGCTTTTTCGTATCGAAGTTTTAGGTCGAGGGGGCTTAAATAGGCGAAGAGGCGGCGTCAGAAGGTCAACGAGGCGGTGACACGCTAGGGTGGCGCGACCAGGGCCTGGGCCGCGCCCCCTATCATCTGGTGGGCCTGTGGCCCCCCTCTGGCGACTCTCGGGTGTTCTGGATGCTTCCGAGGATTCTAAGATGCTGGGCGTTGATTTCGTCCGATTCCGAGAATATTTCCTTACTAGGATTTCTGAAACCAAAAACAGCAGAAAACAGCAACTGGCCCTTCGGCATCTCGTCAATAGGTTAGTTCCGAAAAATGCATAAATACGATATAAAGTATGCATAAAACATGTAGATATCATCAATAATGTGGCATGGAACATAAGAAATTATCGATACGTCGGAGACGTATCAACCGGCAGCAAAGTCACCCGCCAGGCAGCAATCCGCCTCGCCGGCCACGGGGCAAACCGGCGCCGCCGGCCATCCATAGGGTACGAACGACGAAGAAGAGGAAGATACGCCTATGCCTCAGATACGGTGACGTCGCCGGAGCACACGCCCGCGTTGAATCCCATGTAGGTCGTTCTAGAGAAGAATCATGGGGCGGCAAGCGGATCAGGTG
Source organism: Lolium rigidum (assembly GCF_022539505.1). NCBI lineage: Eukaryota > Viridiplantae > Streptophyta > Magnoliopsida > Poales > Poaceae > Lolium > Lolium rigidum. The sequence continues at coordinate 256,958,861 of NC_061508.1, read as the reverse complement.
AGGAGGAGATGGGGCGCAGGGACGTGTAGGGGCTGCGTCGTGGCCAGGCGCCAGTGGGGAGCTGCAGGTGGCGTCGCACGCGAGGGGGGACAGCCTGAGCGGTGGAATATGGTGCTCGGGGCGGCCATGAAGAAGATGAGACCAGACCTGTGAGCACGGAGAAATCGAGATAAGAGGGGAAGACCCTAGGAAAAAGCTACGTGTAGGGGGAAAAACGATTCGCCAGCCTAACAACACACATGTGGAAAGCACCGCTTTGACTGTCTCGTCTCGCTTCTTCGGGGCTAAAGCCACACGCCCGAAAGACCATAAATAACACATTATCTGTGAAAAAGAAAGTTAAAAGATCCCACAAAATTTTCATGGAGTACCAAAACGTACACAAGAAATAGCTAGCGGAAACAAACCATCAAGTTTCACATCAGCTTGACATTAATAAGAAAAAAATCTAAAATTAGGAGAAAATTGAAGTTGTTGCACTTTAATATAGTACTTATTATCATGTTTCTTGATCCAGTAGATCCTCACAAAGGGCTGCATTATGCCAGTGATAGACTCAAGAGTGAAGATGTGTGAGAAAATTGGTTACCACATTGTGGCATTTTTTCCTCTGTTTGTTTTGACCACTTTTGGGGTTTCTTTGTATTTTTGTGTCTCCTATACATAGCCCAGTTTGTACTCAAAATAACATGTGTGGCAATGTGGGTATGTTCAACAAATTCAGCTTCATGCATATTAGTGAAATGCAAAATACTTAAATATTTAGCCGTAGCAAACGCATGGGTATTTACCTAGTAATAGTAAAGATAACGTCTACCTTACACCGGTGGGTAACTAACCATTGATATGGTGCTAACTAATTAGTATAACAACATAAACCCACTAGAATGGTCGTGCTAGTCTGATTAAATAGCAGGCCATGTATCCGAAAATGCACATCTGAGCTCATATGCTCCTGCCCTAATAAATTTTTTTTTCCAAAAAATAGCAAACAAAATAAAAAATTCTGGATTTTTTGTACAACGAACTGAGAATGTGTGTTCTAACTGCAAGCAGTATTGTGGTGAGAAATGACATGTTTGGTGGTCTATGCAAAATAACAAAATTTGATGTTGTTTGGAGCATTTGAATTTGTTGTACGCAACAATTGTATTTTTCTTTTTTTTGTACAGACCAATACATGTATCTTTTCTCAGATATTTTGGCATGCTATTGTAACACATGTTCATGTTCATTGTACAAAAAATTCAGATTTTTTTTAATGTTGTTTGCTAATTTCTGATTTTTTTATTGGTGCATGAGCATATGAGCCCAGGAGAGGAAAAACCTTGTCTGCCATTTATCTATCTTTATAGCATGTGATATACTCCCTTCGTTTCAAAGAATAAGGCACCCTTGTTTTACGTGTTTTTTTTGACTAAAAAATACTCTAAATATATAATGATTGTTGGTTTAAAATGAGTGAGCATTTGGTGCACATGAGCACCAGTGCTCTCAGTTTTTTAAATATTTTAAAAAATTATGTATCTGTGTTTCAAAAAATTATCACATTTATTCCATAAATACATATATATGTTCCGAATACTCGTGAGAAGTTTCGGTAAAAGTTGTATTGTATTTTGAGCTATAAGAAAAAAAACAAATTTATGGCTACGTATAGGGACATATATTTGTCAGAAATTTGTCTTTTTTGTATAGCTCAAAATATAACATATTTTTCTCCAAAATTTCTATTGTATCTTCGAATGTTTATATGTATGTAGGTATTTAATTTTATTTTTTTTGAAATTCAAATAATATGATTTTATAGCACCAGGAGCACTGGTGCTCATGTGCTAAAGACACTTTTCGGTTTAAAATTAGAATTATTAGAAAGTGTTTTTTAATATGAATCCAACGATATCAATTACGTACAATATAAAATTAGCATTATATGGCTAGGTAACTTACTTGTACACAAATTTTCAACCAAGAAAAACTTCATCTATTCGAGTTTGCATTCCCAAACTAGCTAATGTAGGAGTATATTGCATAAAAGCCTGTACATTTTCATAGCTACGGAACCCAGCATGATCACACGCTATTAATCTATGGCAAGCAAGAATAGGAAGATAACGGCCGGAAAACAAGTTCTGATGCACAAACCGACGCCGGCGCGGTCGACGACAGTTTTTGTTTTGCTCACGTGCATCTCGTCGATTATCTTGACGGCACCCAAGGAGCAGCTAGTTTCTTGAAGCAGGTTTGAGGCATTGATGCAAGCCTCAAGACAAAAAAAAAAGGTGAACATGAGCTCACTGGACATTCGAACACATTTGCGAAAAGGAATGAACCCAAGCTCCCCGGATTCAATTTTGTCATGAGAGGAGGTAAACATAGTATGCACGCAGCTAGTGGACACGGGAGCACATACCGAACAGAGGCTTATGCCGGTGACGTTGCTATCGTAGGCGTCAGCCGCGTCGCAGCAGCAATTCAGGGCGTCTGGGAGGCCACTGCGGCGGTGGCCATGACAGCCAGGTGTGCTGGTTGGACGGAGCCGCCGCGCCGCGAATCGGTTGAGCATCTCTGATGGACGCGCCGGTGCCGGTGGTGGCTGGACTGGACCTCGAGGACAGGCCCCCTGTCCTCGACGAGGAGACCGGGTCTATCAGCGTCTTCCTGCAGCAGCAGCTAGCAGCTGGATACGGAAGACGTCTTTCCTGCAGCGTCACGGGGTTAGAACGGAACGGCGGCGGGGCAGCTTGGACAAGGACGGCGGAGGCACGGCGTGGTGAGGTGGCTGTGTGGACAGATCGAGGGAGAAAGGGGAATGGAACTATAGAAGAGAACTCTGGCGAGATTAGTTGAGGAAGATACGAAGGAATAGATTTTCCCTTGTGTTGTTTAATACGATCATACATTGTTGGTTTGTTTTGGCAGCTTACAGCTCTAGCCGTGTGCCGCTTTGTTGTCTTATACTCCCACTTTAACATTAAACAAAGTTCTACCCTCGACTTAGATTTCAAGAAAAACAATTACACAATACATAAGACAGCCGTGTTTGCCATCATCTTGCAAGGAGAAGAGTAAACTACCCAAAGAGATAGTACTGCCGGAGAGCGGCGAGCTGCGTCGCCGGCGACGTGTACATACTTCCGCTACATCACCAACGACCCTCGGTGGCAGCCAAATACACGGTAAATGTTCCCTCCTCTGAGTTTTACGTATACTGTTTGTTTGAGTGTTATTTGGTTTGGTGTGTTCTGCTCGGGGGACACGAACCAGTCGCCGCGGCGGAGATGAACTAGTCGCCGCGGCTGGCATCGAAGCTGAATGACTGAATTACCCGGAGTACGCCGGGCGTCAAAGTAGCCGGGCGGTAAATGTTCCCTCCTCTGAGTTTTACGTATACTGTTTGTTTGAGTGTTATTTGGTTTGGTGTGTTCTGCTCGGGGGACACGAACCAGTCGCCGCGGCGGAGATGAACTAGTCGCCGCGGCTGGCATCGAAGCTGAATGACTGAATTACCCGGAGTACGCCGGGCGTCAAAGTAGCCGGAAACAGGGAATGATGCCACGTCCCCTGACCTGGGATCGTGGACACGGATCGGAGGTCTGGTTCCAACACGACGCACGCCTTCGAGCAGCAGAACGGTCTCACGCAGCGCTAGCTCTGACGGTCGGAGGCGAGCGAAGGTAGGCGACACCGCACACTGACTATGCCGACAGGAGCTTGGGCGACTCCTTGGTGACACGAGACGCCCGCCGTTCCTGCAGCAGAACGGTCTCACGCAGCGCTAGCTTCTGATCGTCGGATGCGAGCGAAGGTAGGCGACACCGCACACTGATTATGCCGACAGGAGCTTGGGCGGCTCCTTGGTGCTGGCCCGACGCACACGTGCACGCTGAGAATGGCGAGACCCAGCACCGTGCGAGCGTTGCAGAGCGAAGCAGAGGAATAGGTGGGGGAACGTGGAGAAGACACGTTTTTTTTTTAGAATAGGAAGACACGGCTGGAATGGGCCAAGTCAAGCAAACGAGTGGTGGGCTTAGGGTTTGGGGAGACTTGGGCCACCTTTTATTACTATATGGGCCATATGGCTATATGTAGTCCATTTGCTCCGCTCCATCCCATCCCATCACCCTCACCCTACCCTTTTACTAGTTATGAGCTCCTCTTTATCAAAAGAAAAAAAAGGTAATGAGCTCCTTTAGAGTATCTCCACCGGCGTCTCATAGTGCTCTCAACAGTAATTTGGGGATCTAATAAGTAGTCGGTCAGTTTTAGAGCCCAATACAATTGTCAGCAACCCCGTGTTAGCCCCTTCGCGCGGGTGCCGAACGGGCGCACCGGCGCCTCACGCTACATCGGATTAGGCGTGGGGCCAGACAGGCAGCAAGAGTAGCCACATGTCGCGAATAAATTCCCGTGTGGAGAACACCGATGGTTGTCTTCAATGGGCGTGACGATGCGACAGGACACCGCCCGCCAATTCCACGCGGCGACGGTACAGCTTTCCGCTCATGAATGCGTATTTATGACGCCCGCTATAAACTGCCTGTCCCTTACTATATCTGCCGATTCCACCGCTCCACTCCTTCGACAAACCCTAGCCGCTACTGCCATCTCCTCTCCACCACCATGGCACACAATCGCGAGGTTGGCGGCACCGATACCAGCGTCGATGAAGACAAACCACACAACCTCAACCTCGAAGAGCTCGAGGTGTTTCATAGCCCGCATGCTCGTGTCGCCGGAGTGCCACCTCCGGCACTGGTGTTGTGGGTATATGTCAACACCCGGATTTTTAAGTCCAGATGCCTATTATGCCATTTCTCGCAATCCCAGGAATATTGTTTTTGCGAGACATAATAGATTGATATCACAACACATCATTCATTACATACCATAATCGTCTTACAAATAAAGGATCACATGATCCAGTCTCATTACAATAATAGAAGTTCTATTGATCAATTACATAAGACATAGCGGAAGCGAAATAGCGTAGTAGTAGTCCATCTATTCCACATGCAACTGTTGACGTCAAGAGTGATCCTAGTTGTCGTAGACGTCCTGCTGTCCTTCTTCCGGGTTCTGGTACTCATCTTCATAGTCTGGCCATTTAAATAGCCAGGGACACAGCCATGAGTACTTTAAAGTACTCGCAAACTAATACTAAGGTAAATACTATCAACTATAGTAAGGGGGTTCTAAGCTCTAGTTTTATTTGCAGAAAGCCAGTTTTATTTCATAAGCACTTTTAATATTCAAAACTTCTTCATTTGCTAAACTCAAGTGGGAACATTAGTGTCATCCCCACAACTCAGTGGTGATTCAAAGTCAAAGTCACCTTTCAATTCAAATCACAAGTCACCATTCATATTTTTAGAAAAGTTCTGATGACGGAACAGTATGGCCTTTTCAACTGTCCATGATCGCGGACGCGGCTATTCGAATAGGTTAAACTCTGCAGAGGTTGTACACTTGTGCCGCAACAATTGCAATAGTTCATCAAGGGTAACTGGCCCTGATTTATCGTACGCAGTACGCGAACTACCAATCCTAACCTTTCATTTACATACTCTAGTATAGGCACCTCTCCCCATGAGCTTGGCCTCCCGGTGAAAACAAACCGTCAACCCGGGAGCCGCACGGGGCTTGGGTAGTACATTCACCTCATTTCACGTCATTTCACATTCAATGGAGGCAGCCTCGGCATAACCCCTATGACGCTTGTTCGAGAGGGAACCCATACTAAAATACATAAGTTTCCGGCTAAGCCTTACCCGGATTCGGGTATTGTGGGGGTACTTGTAAAATTGGAATGGTATCGCATCCGAACCCAACCATCAGTTTTGTAAAATTCACCAAGTCATTCACCAGTCATATTCACCTTCAAAATCTTTCAATAGAATGACTCATCATTCCAAGGTTTTCAAAGTCATTTCAATTCACAAGTTCCCAACTAGAATAGTCATTTTTAATATTGAGCACTAGCAACTAGTTATGAGGGGTGCTAGAATATCTTGGAGCTTGCTAGGCTAAGTGTGATACTCTTGTACTACTCCATAACTAAACCAAGTGAATCATAAATCAAAAAGTAACTTTGATAAATAAAATCCAATAAATCTTGTAAAGTAAAAACTTGGGATAGGATCATAAAGTAAAATGTAGTGGTGCCTTGCTCTTGTAGAGCTTTGCACTTTGCAAAAATATAAGCTTGAAACCAAAATAGCTTGCATTAGTCTAGCTTGCCTTGATTGGTGATGTGATCAAAGTTTTCTTGCTCTTCCTCTTGGTAGAAGACCTCTTCCTCTTGATAGTCTCCGGTACTAGCGTCTATAAACGAATACGAGGATACAATCACCCAACAATACTTAAGTAGTCTTAATTGGCCTTATTGGCTCACCCAAATGATCTAGCATCACTACTTAACATTTATTCACAAAATATGCTAGGGTTTCTTACTTAGTATTAGGAAAATAATTTCCTCTCATTGAAATTGGAATTAGGGTTTCTATGTAGTTCTTTAGAGAAATAATTTCCTCTCATTAAATCTTCTTAAGATTTAATCTTCTCAAATAACCAGGGATGATCATATGTTGACCAAGGTCAACACTTCACACTTATTATTTGAAAAAAATTATTTAAATGAGATTCATCATCTCATGTGATTTAAACAACCATTGCAATTTAAATACTATATTGATTTAAATTCCCCAAGTGAGCAAGTATGATCTCATGCAATAGAGGTCATCACCTTACTTCATAACACTTGAGAAAATGATTTAAATGAGGTGCTACACCTCATAGATTTAAATTCCTAAAGTTTGATATGGTTTAAATGGACTAGTATTGACTACATAGCCAATATTTTGCTTCTAGCCCATGATCATGTACAGAACCTATATTATATTTTTACATAGTAAATTAGAGTTGGTGAAATGTGAATTATTGCAATTGGATTCACTTCAAAATTCAAATTGGATGATTTTTAAGATTTATTTGAATACTGAAAAGTATCTGACTTGTTATTTTTTGCTATACAATTTCTACAAAAGCTATGGGGTTGAATCCAGTGGGGTGAGTTAGATAATTTCATAAGCTTTCTGGAACAATTTCAATCACTCAATTTAGGTTTGCAGATTTGAAACTATTCAATTTATAGCACAGACCAATATTGAAATTTGCTGAATCAAAATAATTTGAATAAGGCTAAATGGGCTTAGGCGGGAAAACTAGTGGGCCGCATGATTTGAAACAGAGAAACCAGCCCAGAAACGACTCAGGCCAGCTGACAAGAGGTCCCACTGGTCAGCGACTCCACTCAGCCGAATCGGTACCTGGCAACGCGTGCCGTTGGATTAGAAGTAGATCGTGCGGTTGGCAGTCATCGTCGTCGACGGGGAGAAGACCTGGCGGCAGCGGCGGAGGTAGGGGATCGGCGTCGTGATGGAGCTCCGGCGAGGGGCGGCGCGGAGGCTAGACGACGTTGTCGACGACGAGAAACTCACTGGTAGCCGTGGGAGGAGCGGAGGTGGACGGAAGCGTGTGATTGCAAGGTGGCGGACTCCGGCGATCGACGGCTAAATTGGGGCTCTCTATGGCTTAATCAGCGTGGAGAAGAGGTGGAGGAGATCGAGGAGAGGGAGGGAAACTCGTTGGTGTGAAGGATTCGAGCGCGGGATCGCTCTATTTATAGAGCTCAGGTGGTGCCGTGGGTGCTGTGAAGGAGCGTCGACGGCGTGGCTTCTCCGGCGCTCGAAGGGGCAAGCTAGGGGGCGCATGAGGTAGGCGACGGCTAGGCCATGCTCAACGTGCTGCTGGCGCTGCGAGAGGACGAGGGGATCGCTCAGAAGTGTGTATCGAGTGCGGCAGTACCCGCGGTATGTTTCCGATGAGGACGACGGCGACAAGGCGGCCGCAGGCTAGAGAGCGTGTCTACGCGGTAGAGGAGAGGGTGGCGGTGCTTGTTGCAGTCATAGGGATGCAGGGGGAGGACGGGAGCGATCGAGCGCGCGGCGCTCTGGCGCGTCCAGAGCGCTCACCGCGTGCCTGGCACGTTCTGGGCGTGTCTGGGCGTGCAACGTTCGGCCAATGCTGTGCTCGCGCGAGCAGGTGCCGTGCTGCGTGATGATCAGGGAGCTCAGGGGAAGGTACTGGGCAAGGTGAGCGTGTGAGAGAGAGGCCAGAGAGAAATGGAGTGATGGTGGCCGGCATGGGTATGGTGTGGTGATGTTCTTGCCTTCTACTCACTTTAATCAGCAGGGCAAGGACAAGTAGAGATGCAGGAGGTGTAGGGGAGCAATAATGATCAAGGTTAGAAAGGGGTTTAGGCTAAGAACTGCTGGACAAAGAGAGGTATTGCATTTGCACATTTCTGCCTGCAAGGTGCTCGACACAATGGCCGCATGAAACTTCTTTTCAAATTTTGAAATTCTTTTTGGTGCAACTCATTTATATAATTAATGTGATAGAATGGTGGTGGTGGTGTTCATTTTGGTGAAGGTTTGTGAGAATTCAAAATGGGGGTTAATCTTCCCTTTATTTCAATGTCACAACTTGTCAAATCTATTCTGGTCAATCTGGTCAAAGTCAGCACTGGTGGTCAACATAAAAGTTGTTCACCTTGACATGGTCTTGGATGACATGGCAAGAGTTGGTCAAGTCTGGTTTAAGAAAAGTCAAAACCAGGGGGTAAAGTGGTGAAGATTTTATAAAGTGGCCATATGACCATTATCATATGTAAGTTGAATTTGAATTCATCTTTGATTTGAATTGGGTTTCTTTGATTCAAATGGGTGGGTTATTGATATATAAGTGTTTTACAAACAATGGCACAAGCCAAAGTGGCCTTGATTGAAGATTTGCAAAATTGGCTAAGTGTGTATGTGAGTGAAGATGGGATTTTCTCCCTATTTGATTTCTCTCTTTTTGATTTGATTTTTCTTGACTCCAAAGTGATTCTTATTAGTTTAGGAACATTTCCCAACCATTGAAACCATTCCAAAAGGTCTAGCTCAAAGATTTGCAAAAAAGGCCATAACACATAAGAGGTGATGTATCAATTTTCTTAATATTGTAAATTGTTCCCCTTGCTTTACTTGGGCAAGGTTGAGGGTCAATTTAGTGTTAGATTAGGTTTAGAGATGGTTTCACACCATTTGGTCAAGGTTTAAAGGCATAGGGCAAGAATTGAGTATTATGGCTATGTGTCACATATGCCTCTATGCATATGTTGTATTTGATTTTTAATTTGACTTGGCTTGACCCAATTGGTGTTGTTGAGTGTTGAAATGGTATAGAGGAGTGATCCAACCATTCACAACATGTTTTAGGGTCAAGATTCTTAAATTCACATATTTGCTATTTTACTCTCATAGGCCTCTATGGCCTTTTTAGTTTCTTTTTATTTTCTTTGGAAACAACTTGGATTAGGTTTGATAAGCACTAGGTAAGGGTTATGAAGGTTATCCAAACCTCTTAACAAAGTAGAAAGGCCTAGGGTAAAGATTTATAAAAATAGCCATAGGCACATATACCTTTTTCTTATTTAATTTCCTTTTATTTTATTTTAACTTGGGTGATGAAAAGAAGGGTGAGATTTAGGGTTTAAGATCATTTCAAATTACTTTAACAAGCAATCATGGCAATAGCACAAGAATTAAGCAAGATCGCTATGTATCAACCTTAATTTAATAAAAGTTTTTGTTGGTTCCAAAATTTAGAACTAGGAAAATTCATTTTGTGTGTTTTGAGATTTTTGGGATGTTACAGTATATTTCATGGGTGTACCATCGACAGTGCCTAGATCCGGCAAGCTCGGGTGGCCCATAGATGGTGATGGTGACATGAGGCCCATCGGGCGGCCCAGTTGTTGTAGATCGAGATGGATGAAGTCCAGCCCAGGAACAAGGAGCCGAATCCACCGAACCGACACTGGGAGTCGGATCCGGCCTGGCCCATTATGGGTAGCCGGATCTAGTACGACATATGAGGGGAGGCAGATCCTTGACGTACACGGCAAGAAGACATAGCGTAGTTAGGCAACTTGTATTCCGACTAGGACTCTCTGTGTAAACCCTAGATTCGTGCGCCTTTATAAGCCGGATCCTGGGAGCCCTAGAGGGACAACCACAACTCATTGTAACAATGCGAAAGCGTCCATATAATTGCAGACAAACAGCACTAGGCCCTGTCCTCGAGCAGGTGTTCGGAAGCTGGGTAAATCGCGTACCACCATCCCGAGGACTTTTCGTTCTATGGCCCCTACTTTTTCTCCCCTCATGAGGATCCCTCCTCCGAGGTACCGTCGATTAGGCAATGACAACTAGTGGCATTTGTCGAACGACGGCTTTGCCGTCCCGACGCGCTGACGGAGGCGGAGCTCCACATGCTCATAGACGAGCATCGGGCGTAGATGACATCGCAGCAGCGCGCCTAGCCGATATAGTCGCCGACAAGCCACGAGTGAGTGGAGGTGTTCCAGTGGGAGTCCATTACTATATGGGCTAAGAGCATCTCCAGCCGTTTGGGCTCCCTCTATCGCATCACCATCGCCCTACACTTTTACCTATAGTTAGATAAGCTCAAAAAAAGTACCCTATAGTTAGAGCTCCATTACGCGGGTGCGCCTACTTCGCAAACCCTATATGCCGAGTAGGTCAGCTGTTACCGCCTGCCGCACACCACTGCGCGCGGTATGGGCCGGCTTGGTCGACCTAGTTCGCATCTTTTTCCTTTTTTTGTTTTTTTTCTCTTTTTTGAAATTTTCTTTCTTAAGATTTTAAAATATTTTAAATTTGAAAAACTATAATTTAAAAAATGATTAAAATTTAACAAATATTTTAAATTTAAAATGTTCAAATTCAATTTTTTTAATGATTTACAAAAATATCCAAAAGTGAAAAATGTTAAAACGAAAAAATGTTGAATTTTTTATAGCAAATCTTCAATTTTTCAAAAATGTTCAATATCGTTCAAACTTGAAAATCCTTCAATTGTTCAAATTTGAAGATCATTCAAACACTGTGAATATTGCTCAAATTTGAGCAATTTTCAATATTGTTCAAAATTTAAAAATCCAGAATTTAAAATATTGGATGTTCAAATTGAAAAAAATTCAAATTTGAAAAATGTAAAAATTGAAAATTTCTCAAATTTGAAAAATGTTCAAATTTAAAAATCTAGAATTTAAAATATTGGACGTTCAAATTTGAAAATTGCTCAAATTTGTAAATTGTTCAAATTTAGAAAACCTAGAATTTAAAATATTGGTACTTTTAAAATATTCATGTTTGTGAAAAATAGATTTTTCTCGGGAAACTCTCATTATGAAAATTAAAAAAGGAACAGTAGAAAAAATAAAAAAGAAATGAAACAAAAACAAAAAACCCAGAGTTGCCTCCTAGTGGGTCGCGACCCAGCTAGCCACTGCACCCACGCAGGGGTGTGCGGGGCGAACTCCGCACCGACCTGGTCAAAAAACAGGAGCACCCTGTCTACTTCCCGCTCATTAGTGGGAGCGAGGCATGGCTCGCAAGCGAGGCTGCCTCTGCCCCGGGTGTGTTTCAGTTGGGCCAGCATAGTAAGGCATTGCTTATTTGTTCTATTATTTCAAAAAATGTTGCATATTTGGAAACTTTCAGATTTGAAAAATTACATCGATTTAAATTAATTGGATAAACAATCAAATTTCAAAACAATTTAAATGGAAACATTCAAATTTGTAATTTGCTCAAATTAAAAATTTCTCAAAAGTTAAAAAATGTTCAGATTTAAAATTTGTTGAATTTGAAAACTGCTCGGATTTGAAAATTGTTTGGATTTGAGACTTATACAAATTAAAAATATTCAAAGGAAAAACAAAAACAAAAAAATGGAACCAAAAAAACCATAAGAACTAGGAAAACTAGAGAAAAACCCGGCTGAAACCCTTTAGAAAGTTCCCAAAACCGGGAAAACTGAAGGATTCCCTCGCTCCCTATGACCTTGGTGAGCCAGCCCACAAGGCGATCCCACGATAAATAGGTTTCCCCCTTTACACCGCTCGACTCGGCGTTGTTCTTCTCAGTCACCTGAAGCGCTCCCGAATGGGCCCGACCCATTATGTTTCCTTCGCTTGCCTAGTTCATTGGTGTGTCGCTGCTTTTGTTTTGTACAAACGAAATCAAATATAAACATATTCAAAATTAGAAATTAGAACAAAAATCAAAATTGAATAAACTCAAAATCCGAAGAAATGCAAAATCAGAACACAAATCAAAATCCGAGTGAAATTAAAAATTCAACACTTTTCAGATCTGAACATTTTCCCTCAAAAAAGAGAACAAAATTGAGAATTTTTTTGGTGCTCTAAAAAAATGAAACCATGTCTAGGAGGAACTAGACACTTTTTGATATAGTAGAAGTGGGACTTGGCTCATGTGGACTTAGCCTAGTGGTTGGGGTCGTAGTGACGCACCCCAACGACCGGAGTTTGATTCCTGTCAGGAACGAATTTCGGAATTATCACGCCAAGTCCCGTTTCATTTTTTTTGGTGCTCTCATATATTTCCATCAACCTCCTCAAACTTTAGTTATGTCCATAGTCAGGAAAACAACCAAGGCGATCAATAATATATGAAGTAGTCTTATAATTAAGATAGACTAAGTATCTCTATTTGCATTTATTATTCCACACATGTTAATTATTAGTATTTCCTCCAAATATATATATTTAGAACCAATACAATTATATGATAAAATATGAACTTAATCATAAGCATAGAGATAGAATAATAACATTTTCATCCAGAGTATATTTCCAACATATGTGATGTTCTAGTTCCATCCGTTATGTTCTCTCATGTATACTTGAGGATAGGTAGTGAACACAAGTGCCACATGGTGGCGGTAAAAAGGCACGTGTCAAACATGCACACAATTTTGACACATACACACTTAGTTGGTGCACAAAGAAAAAAAATATTCCAGCAAATCTGGTTCTAACTCGAACCCGCTTCACGAAACACGACGCGGCATGACACACTTGGCATGGCATGGTGTGGCATGGCGTGCCATTGTGTGCCGAGCACCGGAGAAGGAGCATGTGTGAGCTACTCTTATTCTCATTCTAGTAAGGTAGTAGAAGTGCCGCCTTTATAAACAATTTCAACTCTCCGCACTAACAATGTGAGACTTAACTTAGTATCACTTAATGTTGCCATAGTTCCAAGCTGAATGGCTTTGAAATTTTCAGAATTTCAAGAATTAATGTGACAAGGTCCATATAAATCCAAACATTAGGTAGGCAACATAGCTCTCAATTTGGTGGTGTAAAATTTGATCTTTTAATACTGGTATCAAGTTCGATAAGGTTAGTAGTTTCAGTGTCGAAGGCTCGACAACATGTCTCCAGGGGTGTTTCCCAGCCATATCACATTTAGAAATCATTGGTTCTTACCCATTGGCGCGATTCACTCAAATTCTTTTCCATAACTCGTGAGGTTAATTATCTAACTTGTGTATATTTTGTCTGGCAATTTTTTTGACTCAAAATTTGGAGGAACGTCAAGATTAAAAGGCTAATATTGAGATGTCGGCTTCAAAAGTTTATGATGTAATTATTAGTTTTATAAAGGATCTTCATGTTCTTATATATTCATTTCATTTTCTTAAATCTAACACTTTGGTTAGTTATTCAATAAACTCAGATCCTTTAATAAAAAGGCAATCATACTAATGTGCATCAGGCTTCAGAGAAAAGGGGGCCTTTAGGTCATGTTTGGTTCTTGGCCACACTTTACCAAGTCAAAGTTTAGCAATTTGGTGTGTATTTGCTTCTTCCACAGTTTAATATTGTCACACTTTACTATCCGTATGGTCTATCAGTCAATCTCTCATAGAGTAGTTTTTTGCCAAGTTTTATCGCACTTTGTGGCACCGATTTGTTAGCCACACGTGCCAAACTTATACTTAGCAAAGTATGTCCGGGAACCAAACATGCTTTAATGAATTCAGCCAAAGACAAGGGCGTTAAGGATGAAACCCACATGGTTTGGATACATGTGGAGCAACCCCATATCCTTACGCATTGCTCCCAAGCTTAACCGCCACTCGTACCCATACCCAAACGGCTATAGTTTTTTTCCCATACACGTATCTGAAAATGGTTAATGGGTACCCACGGGTAAAATATCCATGTGTGCAACACATAAACTTGAGAAGCAAATTGTAAAAAACAACGATCGCACAATCATAATTTATAAAACAACATTACAAACATAAATACAACATCACATCATAAACAACAACACATTCTTAGAAGCAGCGGCACTTGGTCATAAAAACAACAATTAATCATAAACAACAGGACATGGCCATAAACAACAACACATAGTCATACACTTTAAGTTCACATACTTACGTACGACAAAGTATATAGGTAATTTGACCATATATACATAAAACCAAAAAAAGTACTATAAGTAACAAGTACAGGTACAAGAGAACATAGGTATGAATAATATGATTTCATACCCTTACCGGCTCTACCCAATGGGTATAAATTTTTCCTAATTACATACCTATAGGTAATTATCTGTCAGAAAGGGTACGTGGGTAATGGTACCCGTTACCATCCCTACACACAGTGGTACTTACTGTTTTTCTCTCTATGGCACTGATCTTCCCTCGCCCCCTTGTGTTTTGTCATGTTTTTGTTGATCATGTACTTTCTACAAAATATGCATCTATGTTATAATGCTAATATTGTGGATCTTTTATGTTCTTCATTGAACATGATACAAAAGTGGAATCTTTGTGTCCTTCACTCATGGATAAAAAATAGAGTGGATACCACAACACAACACCTATCGGTGCTAGAGTTTCAGAAAACCACAAAGGAAATTAATATTTCAGGGAACCACAACAGTTTATGTAAATTTGATGGAAAAACCCAACTCTCGCGTTTTAAGTTGTTTGCTAGTATCTTCGATACCCTTGTTACACTAGTCAAAGGACAAATGATTAAAAAAATGGGCCACTTCGGGTTCTTTCCTTTGATGAGGCTTGCATTGTAATTTGTTATTGCCTTTTAGAAAATCTGAGTTTTTGAACAAATTTTGGCCAAAAGTTGAAAAATTCCAAATGACTAGGCAAAATAAGCTCAGATTTTTCTACTCTACTAAGGTAAGTTAGTTCAATCACTTAATTTTTAAGATTCTTTTAACAAATTGAATTCTTATTGAATCTTGGCCAAAGTTCGCAAGAATGCAAAAACTTTCAAACATATAGGAAAAATAAATCCAAGATTGCCCAGACACATGAAAGGTATGTTGGTTTATTAGAACTATAGATTCTTTTTTATTATTAATTAATAATTATTGATACTAGGCCGTGTCCAGCTTGAGGAAAAAACCTGAAAGAGTTGCTTTCTTTTAACATGTGAGACAATCAATATCTGTCCGATGGATGCGGAATGTCACAGACGTTATCAAACGACCTGAACCGTGAGAGTAGGGCCATGTGAAGCAAATTACCTCAAAATTTAGGTTGTAGTTCTGTGAAACCATATCCCAAATAGTTATAGTTTGTGATATTTGCTTAAGAAAAAGTTTGATCATAAATTTGGTCAACAAAATATGGATTATATGTCATAAAGATTATAACATCCGATTCATATTTAAAAGATGATTCTAATGATATACTTTTTGTGATATATAAATCGTATTTGTTGACTAAATTTATGGTCAATTTTTTTTCTTAAACTACGTGAATGCCTAATAAACTGACATGGAAGGAGTACTTAAACTTACAATCGTAGGTCCTTTTTCTAATTATAACGTGAATAATTAGAAAACTGGATTAATTAATTATTTAAACTTGTTGCATTGAATGTCCTATATCCTTATTCCTTAGACAACTCATAGTTTTGTATGAGTATCATGGAAGTAGGACCGTGTGCGGATTAATTACTCTAGTTTTGTCATTGCTGGGGAAACATTTTGTTTCAAAATTCTGCTGTTACTTGCGGGTCGCTGTCACTTGCAATTTATTGTTCACTGACGCAATCATCTTCTTGAACCAACGGTAGCCAGCAGGTCGCTGCTACTTGCGGAGTGGAATTGCAGGCGCTGAGCTGCTGACAATGAAACCATTCTCGCCCTACAGTTGGTTCTGGCGCAGCAAGAGAAGCAATTGCGACGCTTTGCGTTATACCGAGCAAGACATAGTTAACAACCATGGCGACGACAGCTCCATGAGCATCATTGATACTGGCATCTACGGGGCGTTGTACCGAGTTCGCCTGCAGAACACATCGAGGGCGTTGGTGGTGAAGAAGCTGCAGAACGAGAGCGGAACGGTGGACGCCAGTGTGGACGACCGATGCCAGAAGGAGGTGAACTTGCTGGGCGGCATCTGCCACGGCAACATCATCAGTCTTAGAGACTGCATTCGGAGGGAGAACTTCATCCTGCTCGTCTATGGCCACGCCGAGAACGGCAGCCTCCACCAGTGGCTGCACCCTCTCCTCCAGCTGGCCGGCGAGGATGATCGGCGGCGGCCCCCGTTGGACTGGCCGGCGAGGCGGGCCATCGCCATAGGCGTCGCCGATGGGCTCTGCTACCTCCACCACGGACGCATAAACCCCGTCGTGCACCACAACATCAATTCTACCAACATCGTGCTCGACACTGATCACAAGCCCAAGATCGCAGGTTTCGATTTTGCGCGGGTCAGCCTTGCCGGACCTGACCAACCGGTGCCGGTCTCGGACCTCGCTGCTGGCAATATATTCGGGTACACAGCTCCAGGTGAGACTTGTACTACAATTTAATAACTGTATATGCATAAATTTCTTACGTAAACAAAAGACTGAATGGATCAAGTTAATTGCTGCAGAATATGCGACACTGGTGACCGCGAAGGTTGATGTATACAGCCTCGGTGTGGTGCTGCTGGAGCTCGTCACCGGGCGGGTGGCTAACGATGCGGGTGGGGATGGCCACTTAGCAACATGGGCACGGAGACATTGCAACCGCCTGATGGAGAACGCTGGAGATTTCAGCGACGTCGTCGACACTGGCATCCCGGATCGATCGCCGTACCTCAAGGAGATGGCGGCTATGTTCAGGCTGGGCGTCGATTGCACCGTCAAGGATCCACTGGAGAGGCCAGCCATGCCCAAGGTTCTCCGCCGCCTCCGCAACTGTGGCCGCTGATTCGGTCCCAGCATTCCAGCAACTGAGGCAGAAAGCCCAGGATTATTGTTGTTGTTGTTGTGTATAACAAAGAAAACGCTTGAACCATTTGGAAGAAAACTATTGTCTTGATCTCCGAGGTCAGCCCAAAGGACTGCCACCGCATCGATGATGCAAAATAGTCTTGCTACCCAAAAACTGATTTTTAAGGCACGACTATGTACAGAGTACAAACTGGTAATGGATATCGTGATTAGTCCTACCTATCAAGTGTATTAGCTGCGGGGTACCTGGTAACATAGATTGAAGAAATGTGAAGGAGGAAATGTTAAATATGTTTAATTTAGTGGAGGAGGCGTTTTGGCTCATAGGAGCAAATGCCCCCATTATACAAAATAATTAAAAAGTAATTTTAAAAATGACAAAAAAAATTGACATATTTTTTTTGGTGTACATCATGACATTCTATGTTAGTGCACAAATTTTCGTGGAGAAAAAACATTTTATGTGGAGTGTACAAAAAAGACAAAAAAATGTCCTGTACGTAGTCATGTTATAGCATCAAAATTTGTCTTTTTTACAGGAGTCACAAATTTTTTAGTTTTTTTTGAAAACTTGTGTACGAACATAAAATGTGTAGATATACATGTAAAATTTTATTTTAGAATTTTTTGACACTTCAAAATGTTGATTCACATAATGGGAGCAAATGCTCCTATGAGCCAAAGTGAATATCCCTAATTTAGTCTCCTTCAAACTACAACACAGTGAAAGTTATTTATTCAAATGATCAGAAGTTGTTATGGCAGCGGCTGATGGACATCGGAGGATCCGGGGAGGGAAGATGCACTATGGAGCGCACACACAGAAGAACACAACAATCTACTTAGGTTCAGGGCCCCTACTCACTGGCGTAGCTATGAAGCATTCAGGGGGCCACCCCCCCCCCCCAACATTTTGCCAATTACTGAAGAATGTTTTCCCAGAAGGCCCAGGACAGGAAAATTTGAGCAATTTGCCCCCCAAATGGTCCCTTATGAATTCTCTATTGGTCCTATTCTTATTGTGCGCCTTGTGAGCATGTTTGGATCCGTGAAGGCAATCGCTCGGATCTTCCCCTAACCCAACACGGGAACGGACTGGAGGGAACCGCATCATGAGGAATGTCCGCGTCTCGTCGCAAGGCTCATTCGGAGTTTTGGGTCATAGGGCGGGCAGTCGGGGGCACAAGGGTCCTGGTACTACCCAGGTGCGAAGAACCCTGGACGCGGTTGCAATGAGCAAAAATGTAACTCACAGGTCTAACAACGAGCAAACACTCGAACGTGAGAGCAAGGGATCACCCAACGAATGGACGAGCTCCAAGAAGGGAGGAGAGAGGGAGGCAAGAACCATGCTTTTCAAAGAAGTGGCGGTCTGAATCCACTCTGACAGAAAAAACATACTAAGCCATGCCGTAAGTGGGGCATTCTCCACACGGGTCGGGGCCAATGCCTTCATGTATGGGTGACAGATCGGCCATAGGAGTACTCCGGGATATACACCAGGGCAACTAATATCGAGCATACGATGATGTCGCCCGTTTTCATCTCGTGAAAGTCCCCGACAGAGGAAAGGGCTGTAGGTGATGGCGCGTTCTGCTTCTTAGGGCGATGAAATCGTTCCTATGGGATCGTGTGTGGCAACTGGTATAGATGATGATGAAAGGAGGGTCGCTTGAACCGGGACCTATTCTCATAATAGGCAGCAAGCAAAGCTAAATAGGAAAGGGGCGAGTGCCTTTTTCATCAAAAATAAAAAGGGTGGAATGAGGAGCTAATATGGCTGGCTACCACTACAAGAAAAGTTGCCATGGCCGACGAAGTTGAAGTCGCGCCGTGGTTGCTGGTGTACCATGGCCGACGATTTTGGGTCCCTCCGTGGTGCATGTCAAAACTTTTTTTTCTCGTTTTTGAGGCCACCTAGCCCGACGAAAGCGGCCAAAACGTCGCGTATGGTGGCCCGGGACGTGGTGCATCGCGAATTCTCGGGTTCGCCGGCCGAGTCAACGCAAATCCGCACCGCCCGGGGATGTAGGGCCCGGATGGCAGCCTCTCTAGCATTATTTTTTTTCTCGATCGCGCCATCTCGTTCAACACTCTCCGATCGAGCCGTTTACGATGCGGGATCATGGGTCCCGCTTGTCATCCTCT
>NC_061508.1:256875894-256939401 GCF_022539505.1 Lolium rigidum | reverse complement strand
CGGGTTTCAAATAAGGGCTTGAGGAAAACTGAGGAAAAACATAAGGCTATCTACTTAGTATGTACCTTTTTGTAAAATAATTTCTTACATGTATTAGAAACTACCCCTCACTCATTCGCAAAAATAAAAAACTACCCCTCTCCTTTCTGGATGCACCCGGGACATTGTCATCCGGCCCTCTTCTGGACAAACCCCCTCGGGAAGGACAGTATATTTTGCACATTTCGCTACTAGTACTTCTAATTCCACCGCTTATTTTTCTAATCCGTTAAATCGTTAATTAGATGACCAACCGATGGAAGCTGCGATAGATTAAGTGGTGAATTGTGCAAAAGATAAGTCCGTGTTTTTTGCAAAAGAGTGATATGGAGATCTGGTGGAATCTTGAATCCTCTTCAGTGGTAGGCATGCTTCACTTATTATAGCTGGAGTACATTGCGTACCCGGTGCATTTCGTCGGCACCGATCAGCTATTTTTGCTTATCCCTGAAGAGAAGGTAGTAGCCTTTCGGTGCTACGGAGTTGTCTGTTCACTGCTTGCTTTGTCTGCTCAAACGTCTCTCTTCTTGTCAGTCTTGCAGGTGAGACTCCCCTCCCCCCTCCTCCGCGCATCTGTCAAATATTTTGCCTCCTATTTAAAAGGACATTGCCAACGCTCGTGGGCCCCGCGCCTCCAGTGGGAATTGATGCTTCTCCATCGGAGTGTAGGACGAATGACAGAACAAGATTCGGGAGATAACTACGTAATGTACTCCGTAGCAATACTGATATTCTATGGTCCAACATGCGAAGATGCCATTTACGGGATTGAACTTCGGTGACTTTGCCAGGCTGACTTTGCCATGACTTTGGGTGACTGACATGTGGACCACACTTGTTAATGACTCAAAGACACTGAATTTGGGGACTCCTGAATGCTTCGTATATTTCTGACGGTTTCTGAATTATGTACAACTTTTGTAATATTGGTTAAACTAGTTTTGACCAGGGTTTGTGTAGGGTGGTTGAATTTTTTTGGTTGGTCTAAATCATGTAATCTTATTCCCTTTGGAAGTTAAGCATTAAACTCTACTAGTACAACCGTGGTGGTCTTGTGATGTAGTACTCTTTTGATGCATTTGTGATGTTGTAGTACTTTTTTTTGAACCGGTATAGTACTATCTAAGAAAAGTACTCCCTCCGATTCACATTCATTTTACACCAAGAAATATGGATCAGAGCGAGGGAGTAAATTAAACATGGCATCTCGTGCATGAAGCTTGACAGATCGATCAGGTTGGCTAGAATAGCAATACAATGCTGCTCATTAGGCAAATGCATGCCATGTACGATAGTATACATCCAGTAAAGAAGTCTATACTGACATTAAAAAAAGACTACATTGGGGATGAGAGTCAATTGGGGCATCTACAATACCGAAAATCTTGCTCGTAGCTGATTTTGGCTAAGAGGGTTTTACTCAGATTACATGTGCCACTTTCCTTGTCTGCAAAACAAGTTCCAATAATGGAAGAGGAAAGAAGAGGACATTGTGGGCGAGATTGAACACCTTTTTTATGTGTTAAGCTGAGGTCTCATTTAGCTGAGGATTTCGACTTAGGCCTAACAGCTCAACACACCCACAAATAAATCTAATTGCGCGCACCACCGTCAGCAAAAATAACAAAATTAGCACGCAAGATTAAGAACAAAGTGAATTTAAGTAACTTGGTTAGCTTTTCAAGCAATATATTCAGAGAAAGAGCACACATGTTCGGCTCGAAATAATCGTAAGAGAAGAACAATAAATCTAAGGCACCCCACTTCATCGGCAGAAGGGGCGCGACAACACATGGATTCATACCTTGAGTCGACCGCGCCTTGAGGATGCCGACGACGTCTCCACCTCGGTCTCACATGTGACTGCTTCTCGGCGGGCGGTGCGCCGCGCCATGTAGAATATCTATCAAGAGAGGAGAGCCCGATGACGCTACCGACGCCTCAACCTTGATAGCACCGACATGTTGCTCCGCACCGAGATGCACCACGTGCAGGATTTAGCGGATGCGACAATTTTAGAGATATGTCATGATCGTTGTAACAAATTTCAACGTGATCATGATTTGATCATGCACTCGTCCTTGAACATAAGTACTAGTACAGTCTCACAATTTTTTTATCATTATACTTTGCGAGATTTAGCAAAAGCGCCAAATTCAAAGATAGATCATGATCATGGTAACACAGTTTTCAATGTAATGATGATTTGATGTTGCACTCGACCTTGAACATAAGTACTAGTACGGTCTCACAAATTTGTATCATTATACTTTGCAAGTTTTAGCGGATGCGCCCATTTTCAGAGGTAGATCATGATCTTGGTAACAAATTTTCAACGTGATGATGATTTGATGTTGCACTTGACCTTGAACAGAAGTACTACTACTGTCTCACAATTTCGTTATCATTATACTTTGCAAGATTTAGCGGATGCGCAAATTTAGAGATAGATCATGATCATGGTAACAAATTTTCAACGTGATGATGATTTGATGTTGCACTCGGGCTTGAACAGAAGTACTAGTACGGTCTCTCAATTTTTATCATTATACTTTGCAAGATTTGGCGGATGAGCCAATTTTAGAGATAGATCATGATCATGGTAACAAATTTCAACGTGATGATGATTTGATGTTGCACTCGAACTTGAACAGAAGTACTAGTATTGTCTCACAATTTTTATTATCATTATACTTTGAAAGATATAGCGGATGCGCCAATTTCAGATATAGATCATGATCATGGTAACAAATTTTCAACGTGATGATGATTTGATGTTACACTCCGCCTAGAAGAGAAGTACTAGTACGGTCTCACAATTTTTTTATCATTATACTTTGCAAGATCTAGCGGATACGCTAATTGCGAGAGATAGATCATGATCATGGTAGTGACCGATATTCAAGGTGATGATGATTTGATTTTGCACTCGGCCTTGAACAGAGGTACTAGTACGGTCTCACAATTTTTTATCATTATACTTGGACCTTAGCCAAATTCAAAATCTCATAGCGGCAAAACTTCCCGCCTACAAAATACAAAAAAATCACACGCTTTCAAATTCCCATTCTACCCCTATGGAGATGGCAGCAAAGTCGGTTGGTGGGGGGGTCTGCCCGTCATTTTTTGGATCACCACCTCCCTAGCCCGGAAACCCTCCCAAAAAAAATTCATTTCCCTCAGACCACCCACCGGAACTTCCCAAGTCCCTCTCTCCCACCTCCACGACCACCGCACAGGAACATCCCCGCCGGACTCCCTGGCCTACCCGAGCCCTCGCGATCCTCGTCATCCGGCTGCCTGCCGGAGCCGCTTCATCGACGCCGTCATCAACCGGATCGGATCATCCCCGCCGAACCTCGAAACCATATGCTCATCTAGCAGTCTACCGTAGTCGCTTCAGCGCGGTATCGTCCACCCCACCGAGCCGCTTCGCCGGATCCGTCGTCCACCGCATCGGATCTTGCTCACCGACACCGCTATGCACGAACCGGATCTGCTTCACCGGCGCCGTGCATGATCTAAACTCTTCTACTGTCGCTTTTCTATTGCTTGCCTGCAAGTTCTTGTTTAATCTTGGGGGAACCTGTTTGTGCTAATGACGCGCCGTTACGTTTTTGCAGATGAGATGAGTAATCATGAAGTGTAATGGCCGTCTCTCCAACCCCAAGTAGCACATGTAGCGTACTTCATCACCGGATCTATCAACCCCGAGAAGATCTCGTCGTGACTCCCACGAGTGCTTCTCCTAATGTAAGTCCCTTGTTTTGGCGCCATGTTCTGGGTTCGTATGCTTGTTTGTCCGAAGCTCTTTTAGTTCATTCCTAGCTATGACCGTAACACGTTGCTATTTTCTATTTCATTGCTAACTTTAAGCGATTGAACATTTTGGTTTGCATTCCTCGCTCGTAGATGTAGCCATCATAACTTCTATCTTGCTCGACCGTTGTTACAAAAATTATAGGTATTATAGTAACATCCTCGCTATTATTTAGTTCATGGCCAATTTTAAGTAATTGCACATGTTGGTTCGCATTCCCTGCTCTATAGCTTTTGGCATCGTAACTTCTATATTTGGTTTACATTCCCCGCTCCGTAGATCTAGCCATCATAACTTTATCTTGCTCGATCGTTGTTACAAAAATTATGGCCTCGCTACTATGTTGTTTGTGCCAATTTTTTACTCCATGAACATGTTGGCTTGCATTCCCCGTACTACAGTGTGATGCCATTGTTTTGTATCTAGTTCATTGTAAGCTAACAAAGTAAGGACTTAGTTTGGCATGCTATCACTCGCTATCTAGCCTCGTAGTGCAAATAAACTTGTCATACTACTAGATAATAATTTTGCGTGCCATCTTGTTCTTCAAAAGCTGCATTATTGACTTGTTTCTCTGACTTGGCATGACGCTCACATATGGAAAGCTGAAAATATTGGTTTGCATTCCCTCTTATACAAGTTCACGATGTGATCCCACTATATTCCGTATCCGGTCCATCCTAAGCTCCAAGCATTAACTATCCTCTATGTGTTGCTCATTACAAGTTTATATCCCGAAACATCTTGATTTGCATCCCCTTCACTATAAGTTCCGGAGTATTATTTAGTTCACGGCCAAAATGAAGTAATTGCACTTGGCACATGTTGGTTCACATTCCCTCCTCTTTAGCTTTTGCCATCGTAACTTCTATTTTTGGTTTACATTCCCTGCTCTGTAGATGTAGCCATCATAACTTCATCTTGCTCGACCGTTGTTACAAAATTTATAGCTCCGCTACTATGTTGTTCATGCCAATTTTGTACTCCCCGAACATGTTGGTTTGCATGGGACTCGACAAGTAGTAAGTCTCGTCTGTTTCATTCTAACATGCTATGTTATATTGGCTGTTGGTATGCGGCATGCACTCTTTGTTTGCTTATTGTGCGCATTACAATGATCTTGTTATAACGACGATATGATGAGTTCCAAATTCTTTGGCAAACAATATTGCATTGTCTTTGCGTTTCCATTGTTGATGTCTTAAGTTGTAATGTCTTTGTTTCAGATATAGGTGCTGCATGGACAACTTAAAAGATTGCCGGATCGCTTCATTGTATTGCTAGGTTTAATTACCATTCAATTTCTCTCGGGTTCCGTAATATTTTTTCAAAGCCTTGCAACTCGATGTAATATTTAGTTAGTTTTTATAGTTCTTTCGCGCATTTTTTCTTTGGTGCTTGTGGTAAGTGAGGCTATCCGACGGAAATCAATGCTGCGTAAATATTCTCAGTATCTAAATCACGAATTCCCATCCCTTAAACGGCCCAATTAAGCGAAATCACATACGTGCCGGCCCGCAAAATCCTAAAGCGCCTTTTACGTCGGCATATAAACAGCAACTAAACGGGCTAGCCCACTTACTTATTGGGCCAGCCCACTTGATTTACTGTGGACCCCACCCTTTTATTGGGCCGGCCCACTTGCTTTAAGGTGGACCCCACCCACCACTGGGCCGGCCCACTAACTAGTTGGGCCAGCCCAATTGCTTTTGTGGTGGTCCTCACATACTAAACGGGTCGGCCCTTTAAGACGAAAGTGGGACCCACTCGTGTTTTTGGCCCACCCACTAGCGTGTTGGGCCTGCCCACTTGCTCTATGGTGGACCCCACATACTAAATGGGCTCGGCCCTTTTACAGGAAAGTGGGACCCACTCGTGTTTTTGGCCCTGCCCACTCAGCGTGTTGGGCCGCACCACTTGCTATACTGCGTGGACCCCACATACTAAATGGGCCGGCTCTTTAACAGAAAGTGGGACCCATCTGTCGTTTTGGCCCGCCCACTATCTTGTTGGGCCTACCACTTGCTATATGGTGGACCCCACATACTAAATGGGCCGACCCTTTAGCATGAAAGTGGGACCCACTCGTAGTTTTTTTGGCCCGGCCCACTATCTTGTTGGGCCGGCCCACTCGCTATATGGTGGACCCCACATACTAAATGGGCCGCCCTTTAACCGGAAAGTGGGACCCACCGTGTTTTTGGCCGCCACTATCGTGTTGGGCCGCCCACCTCATACTAAATGGGCCGCCCTTTAGCGAAAGTGGGACCCTGTGTTTTGGCCAGCCATCTTGTTGGGCGGCCCACTTCATATGGTGGACCCCACATACTAAATGGGCTGGCCCTTTAACAGGAAAGTGGGACCCACCGGTGCTTTTGGCCCGGCCCACTGGCTTATTGGGCCAGCCCATTTGATCTAATGTGGACCCCACGTACTAAATGGGCCGGCCCGATAGCAGGAAAGTGGGACCCACATGCTAATTGGGTCGGCCCACTAACTTCTTGGGCCGGCCCAGTTGCTTTAATGTGGACCCCACTTTGTAAATGGGCCGGCCCGATAACAGAAAGTGGGTCCCACATGTCTTGTGGGCCGGCCCTTTTGCTCGTTGGACCGGTCAAACGAGTGCATTCGGCCCGCCCACATGCTTAGTGGGCCGGCCCATTAAAGTTTTGACCAGTCAACCTTAGAGGTTAGGCCCGGCCCACGTAACTAATGGACCAGCCCGGCCTATATAGTTGACCGGTCAAACTAAGTCAGCCGGCCCGGCCCGCAAACTTAATGGGCCGGCCCGCTTAAGACGTGGCAGGGCCTCGTGTGGGCCTACCATCTACCACGGGGTTTCAGCCGGTTAACGCCGTTAAATGCCAGTTAACGGCGTCTGCCACGTGTCAGTTTGCATGACGTCATCAGTCAACGGGCTCCCGGAAACACTTGGGCAACGGTCCGATTTTCCGTGGCGGAAGGGCGCCGAAGCGCGACGGACCGAAAAAATCGTCGTAGGACTTTGCCTGACGCAGTTTCCACAACAGAACCCATATCGTCGGGTTAGGCCCATAGGCGACGAAAAATACCCCTTAGCGGACGATTTTGAGACGTTGTCTATCAGAACTTTTCTTGTAGTGTACAAGTATAGCCAGAGAAAGATGAGACGAGACGGACTGTCAGAGGACGCATCGGGACTACCAGGGGAAAGCCCGCCCCCGCTAGCTAACATATATATATCTATTCTTGGTGCCCATATTCTAGATTTAGAATCTCTTTTCGACCAGGCCAGACCGAATCAGGCCACCACTTGGGATGGAAATGGCTCAGCCCACATGCATCATTTGATGAAAGCACTCCAGTCCAGTCGCCTCCGATTAGTGACTTTTCTACCACCGGACCGTAGCTCCTCACCAAATTCCCCTGCGTTGGGGCAACACAACACATGACTAGTTCACTCAAGGACCACACCCTCTCGAGAGCAGGATGCCGGTCGAGATGGAGCACCCCCCCCCCCACGAGACAATAAATTCTTGTGTTTTGTCCCCCCAGAACTTCTCGGCAAGCTCCGCCACTGCCCCTACTCATGCTTGTTTGTTTGTATAACTCGAGGCGGAGTACCCAGTACAATGGTGCTCCTTGAGCTGTGTAGCGAGATTAGGAAGAAGCAGTGCTTCGCTATGTGTAAGGGGGAGAATGATCGATCCTTTGCCTTGGAGGCCCTGCACCCCTTATATACTCGGGGGCAGGTTACAATGTCAAAAACCCTAGCATGGGATAAAGCTCCTTTCTATGGTGCCAAAGTCTTCGCTTGGGCCCAGTAGGAGCTCCATCTAGTCGCCCTGACTCTCCTTGATGGGACTTGGCATCCTGTACTTGACCAATGTGGCTGACCACACGGTACTAACGTGCAGAGGTCAGCAGTATGATGATCCATGCGGCTCTTGGGCGGTAATGACATGCTCTGCCATGACAATGAGATTCTTCCTTGATTGTAGCGATGAGACATGAGCGCTGACCTTGGGGACTGGCATATGACCGTTAGCTCTATATATGTCGGTCACCAATGTCGGTTCCCACAAACTATGCGCGGTTCTTCCCTTCCATCTTCCTTCTTGCAGCCCGACATAACCGATACTTGTTATGCCAGTTTTGGTATGTCGGCTAGGATATGTCGAACACCCTATGCCGATTATTCATACCTATGTCATCCTTCAGTTTGGTCAACTACACTTTACCTGCAATGAGGTTATCTGACTTATCTCAATAAGCCGGTATACATGAATATCTTGGCTATAATGCCATAACCATAGCCTACCGGGGGTCATCCCCCCGACAGGAGTAGCTTCAATGTGGGTTACATTATGAGGATAAGTTAGATTGGAAAGAGACTCCAAAACGGGTTTGCATAGTGTTTTTTTAGTGAATTAGTTGGGTAAATCCCCCAGGGATTGGGTGAAACGATCTTCCCCTCACCCAATCCCCTCGCTGCATCTAGCGGAGCTATGTACGTGCAAGCCAGACGGGGCTAGGGGTGGAATCGAGCCGAGCCGAGCCGGCTTGAGGCTCGGCTCGTCAAGGCTTGCATAAATTCGAGCCGAACCAGGTTTGACTTTGCTGCAAATTGGGAATTAAAAAGTGGGCTCGAGGCTCGGCTCGGAGGGCTCGAGGCTTGGCTCGTCGGCTCGCGAGCCATCCACCAAAATTAGCCTAACTACCAAATCTTGCTCTGCTGCTCACGCCCATGACGCACGCGATTCCCCACTCCCTGCTTCTTCTTCGATCGGACCGGCCCTGTGACTCCTGTGCTCGCGCGAAGCTAGGGTAAAGGGCCGCGCCGGCGCCGCCACCCCGTCGGCTTCCACCTCCAACGCCGGGCGCCCCATCTCAGGTTGTGGCCCTCCCCCGCTAGCAAGAAAGGCCGCCCCTCGTCCCGTTCTTGTAGTCGCTGGCGTAGGTGCAAGCGAGGTGGTGGGACATCACAATGGGGAGGATCTTGGCGTGCACCCATTGATGGCTTAGAGCAGGTACAATAGAGTCCAGTCAGCTGACTATAAGACATTAAATATATTTTAGATGAGTTGGAGGAGAGAGAAGAGGAGAGAGAAGGGAGGTGGGCTACTATGCAATAGCCAGCTCTTACACGTGCTCCTAGGCACCTTGTGAGAGTGAAAGGTGGGCCATATATTAGTAAAGTACTACATTCTTATAGCCAACCATTGTACATATTAGCTATATGATGACTACAAATGATATAACATCTTGTTATAGCCAACAGTTAGCTATACTATTGGAATTGCTCTTAGCGCCAGTGCTGTACACCAGGAGGCACCACCGCTGGGAGCTCTTCAGAACTAGTACGTACTAGATGGTCCTAGCGCGCGTTGCTGCGCCCGTTGAAAGTATAACATCAATAATGTGGAGGCAATCGAAGCTTCTCCTCACATGAATATTTGTTTGGCTGTAACGGCACTACAACATTCGTCCTATTCTTTTACTCTATATTTTGAAGGACACTACAACACCATCTAAGGTTATACGACTACTTTACCATGGATAAATGATGACCTTTTAACTCCTTACCCATAAGCAGCAGGTATAAAAGAGACATTTGCATGCGTTGTTCCATATCAAGATACCCACAACAGATTTTCCGTACAACCTCTTCTTAGGTAAAAGAAGAAACATACAAATTGTACCACTTTATGCAACCAATTTCGTTTTGGTGCTATAGTCTGGACAATAGTTTTGGAGCAAAAAATCTCATTATGTAAATATAGTGCTTAGTAGATCACAATAAGGGGAAACACATCCTACGAACCATTTATTGCCAACGGTTTTTTGCATTATGAGCTTATAAATAGTATAAGCCACAATAGCAGGCACCCCTTCTATTGCTCTCTTTCAGAGGGCTAGTACACGAAATACATCACTCTGATGATTTTAAATTTTTTTCCATCAGCCACAAAGCAACATTGCAATTAGGAATGAACTCCAATCTTATAAGAAAAATAAATAGCTATTTCGAGAAGACTATGTGGATTAACACAAATTTATAGACCCGTAGCTAGCTGACAGAGCCCACATAGCTGCAGCACAGGATACTGAAAAACAGAGACAAACCTAAATTACTCCCTTAGTGAACTGTTGGCAATGTAACGACTTAATGTCGTACCATTACAAAAGAAATAATATTTAACTCGTGTGAAAGAACAACACATAATGAGGGCAGGTTCCATGCGGCTTCTCGTATCAGACCCTGCTTCTAGATGCTCTGCATTAGCTACCCACAAAGTAAGAATTGCAGTAATGCATATGAATAGGAAAGAAATGATGCTATAAGTAAAGGAGCGGAAAGCATAGTATTCTCCTCCCAAAAACAATGCATGGCCTTAGGTAAGTCTCCACACCAACAAAAAGAACACATCTCTAGGGAGAACTAACACAAACAACTACAACCCTATCATATGAATCTACATGAGAAAAAGAAGGACTTTGGCCATTGCTTACCAAAACCAAAAATTCAATCAGCTGGCCCAAATCTTGTGGCCTTCTCAAAAATGACATTGGAGTGCAAAGGGAGACAGTGTCAACTGCTCACCATATCTAGATTGGTACCGGTGTTACGTGAGGCCATCAACCACCAGGTTAATCTTTCTCACCGGTATCTTGTAGAGTTTTCAGCACTGGGTAGAGAATCAGCTGAAAGAAAGGCAGAAAATTATTCATTCATTTCCATACAACACCATCTTTACATCATCTATTAATCATGAAGAGTAGCTGGAGTTATCCTTATGTGCAGCATGAGAAACAAAGAAAGGTAGTTATAAGTCTAAATTATAAAACGTTCATGGTACTGTCCAAAATGAGATGTTTAGCCAGAAGTGTTAATTATTTCAACCTTATAGTGACAGTTGATGGGTGTAAAATACTATTGTAAGTGCTCAATATTTATACACTGCTCTAGTGGAACAATTTTTTAATGTTTGTAAAATTTGGATCTAAATCCTGTCCTTATGTGTACAGTGGACTGAACCAAGATGTTACTATTTTCAATACACATCGAAGTCTTAGCAAGTACTGCATGTTGAGTTTGAAATAACGGCACAAAATATTCATACCATGGGCAGAACAATACAATGCATGCAGAAATTTGATGTAGTAAAAAATCTATGTTAACTCTCAGCGATCCCATGCACCTTTTAATGGTTGAGACTGATAAGGTTCGTAAATGAAGGATCTATTAGGTGCATGAATTGTAAGGATAGTGTTTTCTCAGATATGCATTGCAATATTTAGATATCTGAGTATAACAAAGTCTGGAGATCTTAGCATATAAAGATGGCATCAAGCATTCAAAATTTCAAGTTATTATAACTTGCATCGAACACATCCAAGATGTCAAACAATCGCGTTCGATCACTCGCAAACACTGCCCCTGACAGCAAATTATGGCCAATGTTCAAGTATCGTTGTTGTGCTAGCCACATATGAGTTATCAGATATTGATGCAAGGGACCTGTGAACTGAATGCGGCTGAAATCAACATGGATTGGGTTCTGCAACTGTGCAAATCTGTCATCCAGTTTTCCGGCGAAGTCGTTGCGATGGAGATCCAAATACTTCAAGCTAATTTCTCAAGATTCTGAAAGCCAACGATAATGCACCACCAAAACAATTAGAAGAGCGGTGGAGATGTAACATGTTACTCAATCTAGCCGATTCAGCCAGCATCGAGCCGACGAACCTACAGTTGGACAGATTCAGATGCTACAACGATGTCACAGATTTCAGTACTGCACTTACAATTCCATTTGATCTAATACGATGTCTTGAGCAAAACAGAACTGCATTAATATTCAACGTTCACTGATTTCAGCTGAACTGAAACACCGTTGCTGCATGTTTTACAATAACTCATGAAAAATCAAGTTGTTGTATGCCATGTTAAACCGAAGGGGATATTGAAAGGACAGAGAGAGGACATCTGCAAGTAGAGAGCCTAATCCCCTAGGCACTCGAACACGGAAACACTAATATTTTGAGAAATCTGCAGATTGATTGCTCCTATTAGATAAGATCTGAGTGTGCTCACCCCTACTGGCGGTCAGGGTCAGGAAATCAACCCCCGCAAAAAAAAGGTCAGGAAATCAACCTAAAGCTGGCAGAATCACAAACAAAATCTCCGGCACGATCGAGCTGCTCACCTCGGAACGGAAGACTGGTATCTTGCCGGAAGGATCAGGCGGCCATAAATCGAAGGAAGGTGATGGCGGCGCTCGTCAGAGGAAGGTGACGACGGCGCTCGTCAGAGCAAGGGCGCGGCTGCGGCACATGTCGGAGGAAGGATGCGACGGCAACGCTCAGCGGAGAACGGAGCCGTCAAACTCGTTGGGATGGGATGAGGATGGAGGAGGCCGAATGGCCGATGGAGGATTGTCAGCAGAGACACGAACCGTCTCTGAACCAACCGCCTTTGCGTGTCACGACTACAGCGCGTGTCCAACTCCCAAACCGGCCCCGCGACTCGTCTCCTCGCTTGCACGTCACTGAAACACGATTTGCAGAACAACAGCACCCCTCCACATTTGCGGGCCCCACGAAAAGGACGTGCAAAAGCTACCAGGGACGCCCGCAACCCTGAGAGCTTAGGGCATCTCCATCCGGGCGACCCAAACGTCCGCGTGTTCGTTTGGGTCGCGCGGTGCGTCCAACGCGGCAGATTTGGGTCGCGGCGTCCTATGGTATGTTTTTCTTGTAAATTCACTAGAAAAACGCAAAAAAATATTATATAAAATATATAAAATAGTACAAATGCTCAAAATGTATTACACATTACATAGTCCATGTAATTAAGGATAAAGTATTATTCAAATAAAATGAAAAAACGATACAAATGCTCTAGGCTTCAGGAGTTCCTTCATCATTGTTGTTTGCAGCATTGTTGCCTACGTGCTACCACATGTGCTCGACCAAATCAGCCTGAAGCTGGTTGTGTACAGCTAGATCTCGAATTTCATGGTGCGCATGAAGAATGTCCTGGAATGATGCCGGAGCACCTTGCTGAGGAGTAACCAACTCTCCTTGGCCTTCCCTTTCATTATCAAAGAGTGAATCATCCCGCTCTACCTCAACAATCATGTTATGCATGATTACACAAGCGGTCATCACCTCCCACAGAGTTTGCACATCCCAGGCTCTGGCAGGGTGTCTGACGATAGCCCAACGAGCTTGGAGGATGCCAAACGCCCGCTCGACATCTTTCCGGGCTGCCTCCTCGCTCTTTGGCAAACCTTGCCTCCCGCTCCGAGTTGGGGTTTCGGATTGTCTTCACGAGTGTAGCCCAAGGTGGATAGATACCATCGGCAAGGTAGTACCCCTTCGTGTAGTGGTGCCATTGATCTCAAAATACACATCGGGGACCGACCGTACGCTAGCCTATCAAACACCGGAGAGCGCCGCAATGACATTGATGTCATTGTGCGAGCCAGCCATTCCGAAGAATGAGTGCCAAATCCATGTGTCATGGGAAGCAACAGCCTTCAAGAATGACCGTGCACCCCTCGGAATGGCGCCGTATACCCCCGCCAACCAAAGGGGCAGTTCTTCCACTCCCGAGTGCATGCGAGTCTATGTCGCCAAGCATCCCGGAAAACCCCCGGAAGCGTTGATCGACAACGAGATGAGCGGTGTCCTCTCGCATTAGGTTGCCGGAGGTACTTGTTCTCCGAACGAACCGATCACGGCTCCGCAGAACCCGTACATCGATTCCAAGCCGGTTGACTCACTCATGCGCGTGTACTCATCTACGAAATCACCGGCAACACCATATGCGAGCATCCTAATCGCTGTCAGTGCATTTCTCGGTACGAAGAGAGGCCTACCTTGCCAATTGCATCCACTTTCGCACGAAGTAGTCGTCGTAGATCTTCACGGCATCCATTATCCGGCGGAACAGCGGCCTGGTCATCCGAAAACGACGGCGAAACATGGACGGCACGAACAATGGCTTGGGTTTGAAGTAGTCGTTGTAGAGCTGGTCGTGGCCGCGTTCTCTTTTGCGGTCCAAGGCGGCCGCGCGCCCCAGCAAGGACCCCCGATGCACGGGGATTTGCGAGACGACGTGCTCGTGGATGAGCAGCGCGAAGCATCTCGTGAAAATTCGTCAGTCGGACTCCTCTTCTGACGACGTGTCGATGAAGTTCTTGAAGTAATACTCGTCGTCGCTGTCCACCATGATCTGAAAAGGGACACGTTTTAGTTCGAGCATTTGACCGAACACCTCGCGAGGCGGAGGCGATCCAAATGCTTACGTAGGGACTGCGCAGGCGGCCGTCTCGCACGACGTCCGGTCTGGATACACAGTGCAGGAGAGCTCACCTCCGGCGGAAACGGCGAAGCTGCGAACGACGGGAGGTGTCGCGACGGTGAGAGGACAACAGCGCCGGCGGCGGCGTCCTTCGACTCTGCTACGACGCGGCGAAAGCAGCGCGGGACCTCGACCTATGCTTCCGCCCCGCTTGCCGGCGTCTCGACGACGATGGCCGGCGGCGACGCGCTCCCAAATCGCCGGTCCGTGGGTGGCGGCGGAGCGGTGGGGAGATGTAGGCGACGGGCTTGTGTTTTGGGAGGCAGACAGGCGGGCCAGGGGCGAACAAGGGAGGACGCGAGCGACCAGCCTTTCGCGTCCGCGGCCACGCAAACTCGTCCAAGATTTGGGCCGAGTTTGGGTCGTCCCGGACGCCGCGGCCATCCGTTTTAGGGATGGGTCCGCGCGCTGGGCCGCGGTTTTGTCCGTTTCGACCCATCCGAACGCGCGGGCGCGTGATGGGTCGCCCGATTGGAGATGCCCTTAGTGCTCTTTAGGGATACATCTATCTGTCGATGGCGTGTGTGCCGGCAGCTCTGCAGCCTCTGCTAGGCACCAAGATCTTTCTCTTTTTTTTTTTTTGCTTGCAGATCGAGACTTGTGCAGCGTTAGGTGCAGTCTGATTGTGATACAGTCAAACTAGGTGCCGTGATGTGTAAAGTATTAAAATTTGGCATGTCTAAAAAAAGTACTTAAAGTCTGGAACTGTCATACATGTCATATTGTGCAAGGTTAAATTTTCAGGACTTCCGTCAATTGTTGAAGCAGAAGCATTAGCGTACCTAACATGCTGAGCAAGCTAATCTATATCTATACCTAATAATAAAGGAAGGATGGTTTCCTTGGTCCAACACTTTTTTAGACCGTTTTACCCTTCATCATCTACATAAAATACCCACCGTGACACCCTGTAAGCAGTACCGTACTGGTTCGAGATAATATTTTCGTTTGTGTTTCTAATCGTGCATCGCTTCGTCTGTACAGAACTAGGCATGTTCTAAGCCTCTAACTAATCGTGGGCTGGGTGAAGAAAAGGCCTACGTGTATTAGACTAGTCATAGTGGAGAGTAACATAGAGTAGTAACATGGTGTATGTTACTACCCTATGTTACTACCTTCATAGTGGTTAATTACATATATGTGGTGTCATGCATGCCATATTTATTAGATTGTAGACTCATTTTGTCTTGAGAAATGTGATGTTATGGTAACATAGCTAGTTACCACCTCAATCTCTTTCTTCATTTATTGACATGCCATGTCACCAAAATGCTTTGGTGATGTGTGATGTTACTACCTATGTTACTTCCACTATGAGCAGCCTTACTCAAACTCTACATGAACCCTACATATACATACAACAGGAATAATCCCCCCTAGTCATACGAGACGCCGCACGCAGCAGCCGCCCAAACCCTGCCTCCTTCATCGGACATGTCTCCGCCGCCATCGCAGCAGCTCGTGCGACGCTGCCGAAGAACATGGCCATGGCGGAGCTCAAGTCATGGGTGTTATCGGCGCTCGTCTATCATGTGTGTTATCCGCGCTCATCAAGCTCGCCGATCGCAACATGCAGCACATACTACGCCGCTTGATCCGCTTGCCGCCATGCCCCGACGACGCTCGGCATCCGAAACCCAGGCGAGAGTTGATACGTCTATCGCACCTGCGGATGCCGACAACGCAGCAGTAGTAGCTCAACAACGCTAGCTAAGCAGCTGTTTATTGTTGACTTGGTGTGTTATCAGATTGATTGAAGTAGACGGAGCAGATGGATAGAAGTTGGGCAAGCTCGTGTTGGGCTGTTAGGACGTGTTTGGTTTACAGCCAACACTTGCCATACCAAAAAGTTGGTAAGCCCACGAAATTTGGTGGCTGTTTGGAGTAACGCCAACAATTTGGCTCGCCAAAGTGCGCCCCAGCCGCCCCGTATAATTTTCGCCCGCGCGTTGGCGGAGCCGACGGCGCGGAAATGCATCGCCAAAATATTGGCAGCCTAGCCGCGCGCTTCTTGTTGGTGGGTCCCATGTAATCAGTAGCCAACAGGCAACAGTGATTCATGTAATCAGTAGCCAGCAGTCTATATACAAACTACTACTGCACGTACTATTTTCTTGGTTAATTCATAGGCTAATTCAAACTGCACTAGTGAGCTAGCTACTTTGAACTTCAAAATTTTGGCAAGGTCGTACTGTAGAAAACATCTCATGAAGAAAGAACTAGTACAATATTACGAAACATGTTTTAGCTTCAAGTGTTCCACGTACTATTTCCTTGGTTCATACAAGTAGTCGCTTAGGATTATCCTGGCTCAAGATATTATTTTCCTTCTTGATCTGCATTCTTAAAAAATATACTATTTCATTAACATTTGTTTTGATTGAATTGGAATCAAATCAAGAACTAGCTATTTTAGGTTGTCAATGCATGCCGCCAAACCAATTTGGTTGCAAACCAAATAGAGGTAGTAGTATTTAACCAAAATTTTGGAAGGGCAATGGCTATAATCCAAACAACAAGGCCATGCCAAAATTTTGGTCATGCCCTTGGTTTGGTCATGCCAAATTTTTGGTGGGGCTTGTTGGGGCTCAAACCAAACACACCCTTAGGACGTGTTTGGTTTACAGCCAACACTTGCCATACCAAAAAGTTGGTAAGCCCACGAAATTTGGTGGCTGTTTGGAGTAACGCCAACAATTTGGCTCGCCAAAGTGCGCCCCAGCCGCCCCGTATAATTTTCGCCCGCGCGTTGGCGAGCCGACGGCGCGGAAATGCATCGCCAAAATATTGGCAGCCTAGCCGCGCGCTTCTTGTTGGTGGGTCCCATGTAATCAGTAGCCAACAGGCAACAGTGATTCATGTAATCAGTAGCCAGCAGTCTATATACAAACTACTACTGCACGTACTATTTTCTTGGTTAATTCATAGGCTAATTCAAACTGCACTAGTGAGCTAGCTACTTTGAACTTCAAAATTTTGGCAAGGTCGTACTGTAGAAAACATCTCATGAAGAAAGAACTAGTACAATATTACGAAACATGTTTTAGCTTCAAGTGTTCCACGTACTATTTCCTTGGTTCATACAAGTAGTCGCTTAGGATTATCCTGGCTCAAGATATTATTTTCCTTCTTGACTGCATTCTTAAAAAATATACTATTTCATTAACATTTGTTTTGATTGAATTGGAATCAAATCAAGAACTAGCTATTTTAGGTTGTCAATGCATGCCGCCAAACCAATTTGGTTGCAAACCAAATAGAGGTAGTAGTATTTAACCAAAATTTTGGAAGGGCAATGGCTATAATCCAAACAACAAGGCCATGCCAAAATTTTGGTCATGCCCTTGGTTTGGTCATGCCAAATTTTTGGTGGGGCTTGTTGGGGCTCAAACCAAACACACCCGCATCGCCAAAATATTGGCAGCCTAGCCGCGCGCTTCTTGTTGGTGGGTCCCATGTAATCAGTAGCCAACAGGCAACAGTGATTCATGTAATCAGTAGCCAGCAGTCTATATACAAACTACTACTGCACGTACTATTTTCTTGGTTAATTCATAGGCTAATTCAAACTGCACTAGTGAGCTAGCTACTTTGAACTTCAAAATTTTGGCAAGGTCGTACTGTAGAAAACATCTCATGAAGAAAGAACTAGTACAATATTACGAAACATGTTTTAGCTTCAAGTGTTCCACGTACTATTTCCTTGGTTCATACAAGTAGTCGCTTAGGATTATCCTGGCTCAAGATATTATTTTCCTTCTTGACTGCATTCTTAAAAAATATACTATTTCATTAACATTTGTTTTGATTGAATTGGAATCAAATCAAGAACTAGCTATTTTAGGTTGTCAATGCATGCCGCCAAACCAATTTGGTTGCAAACCAAATAGAGGTAGTAGTATTTAACCAAAATTTTGGAAGGGCAATGGCTATAATCCAAACAACAAGGCCATGCCAAAATTTTGGTCATGCCCTTGGTTTGGTCATGCCAAATTTTTGGTGGGGCTTGTTGGGGCTCAAACCAAACACACCCTTAGGACGTGTTTGGTTTACAGCCAACACTTGCCATACCAAAAAGTTGGTAAGCCCACGAAATTTGGTGGCTGTTTGGAGTAACGCCAACAATTTGGCTCGCCAAAGTGCGCCCCAGCCGCCCCGTATAATTTTCGCCCGCGCGTTGGCGAGCCGACGGCGCGGAAATGCCATCGCCAAAATATTGGCAGCCTAGCCGCGCGCTTCTTGTTGGTGGGTCCCATGTAATCAGTAGCCAACAGGCAACAGTGATTCATGTAATCAGTAGCCAGCAGTCTATATACAAACTACTACTGCACGTACTATTTTCTTGGTTAATTCATAGGCTAATTCAAACTGCACTAGTGAGCTAGCTACTTTGAACTTCAAAATTTTGGCAAGGTCGTACTGTAGAAAACATCTCATGAAGAAAGAACTAGTACAATATTACTGAAACATGTTTTAGCTTCAAGTGTTCCACGTACTATTTCCTTGGTTCATACAAGTAGTCGCTTAGGATTATCCTGGCTCAAGATATTATTTTCCTTCTTGACTGCATTCTTAAAAAATATACTATTTCATTAACATTTGTTTTGATTGAATTGGAATCAAATCAAGAACTAGCTATTTTAGGTTGTCAATGCATGCCGCCAAACCAATTTGGTTGCAAACCAAATAGAGGTAGTAGTATTTAACCAAAATTTTGGAAGGGCAATGGCTATAATCCAAACAACAAGGCCATGCCAAAATTTTGGTCATGCCCTTGGTTTGGTCATGCCAAATTTTTGGTGGGGCTTGTTGGGGCTCAAACCAAACACACCCTTAACCACCATCTTGGCCCGCGCGTCCAGGCTCTCAGCAGCGTCAGGAACATGGATCGGTCATTG
This sequence comes from Lolium rigidum, assembly GCF_022539505.1. NCBI lineage: Eukaryota > Viridiplantae > Streptophyta > Magnoliopsida > Poales > Poaceae > Lolium > Lolium rigidum. The sequence continues at coordinate 256,920,293 of NC_061508.1, read as the reverse complement.
AACCTGGTCCCGATGATGATGATGCGTACAGATTCTACGGGCGAGCCGGCGACGAACTCCGCTGGCAACTTCTGAGTTTGTTCACGGCCTGGACCGCCGACACGGCCTCCTCCACCACCCGAAGCAGCTGCACGGAAGGAGTGCACGCGCCGGTAGCAGCTCCATGGCGCGACGACGACCCGGTTTGCGCCCTTGAGGATCTGCCAGGGTGCCATGCAGAGCACGCGGGTGATGGGCCGAGTCGCGAAGTGGGCGTCGCCGGAACACCATGATCTTGCGCGATGCATAGACGGAGGAGACGACCACCACGGCCGGGGAGCCCGGCAAGGCGAAGGTGCACCGGGGGCGTGGCGCCAGGACTCCTGCGCGTCGCTTTCTGCTGAGGCAGAGGAACGGGACGATGGCTAGGAGAGGGAGTGGAGCACAGAGCTAGGCGATGGCCATGGCCGCCTTTCTTCCCTATGTCTTCGGTGCCATTAAATTTTGCTTTCAGCTCATGCAAGGTAGGAATCAGGTAAGGATTTCAGATGTTCTCCTTCCGTTCTAAAATAATATTGCAAATTTGGCTAGGAGAGGGAGTGGAACACGCAAGACAGAGATAGCGATGGCCATGGCTGCCACTCTTCCGTATGTCTCTGGTGCCATTAAATTTTGCTTTGAGTTCATAGGGAGTCAGTCAAGGAATTCAGAGGTACTTCTTCCATTAATTCTAAAATGACATCGAAAATTTATTTAGATACAAATATAACCTCAACTAAAATATATCTAGATACATTTATATCTAGACCAAACTGCCACATTTATTTTACTACATATTATGATTTCACAGCTTACAGATATAACTATGACGTGCGAGCTCTTAATCATCCTAGCCATGAAATTGTACATACCGTTAGAAATTGATGGAAACGGTCGAACCAGTTCATTTAGATTTTTATAAGAGGTGGAATTTTAATATGGTCTATTTTATGCAATTTCATTATTAGCCAATCGTATTTGTTGATGTTTTTTTTGTGGCTTCTTGATATGTTTTGTGCAACTTTAACTAACCCTTTTTTTATCCGCATATCTATATTTTTTGAATTTATATCTTAATAAAACTTACAGGTGGTGTCCACCATCATTACAAGGCTACGGTATTACAGGTAAATGTAGGGAGGGGCTAACAATCTAATTTTATTAGGATTAAGTATATGTTCGTCATGAATAGCTGAAAACAGAAAATATGACCACCATCAATAATGGCGACAAAGTAGAAAAGTGTTAACATGAAAAATTTGCTAAAGAATTTGAGTATTCAGTTCTCCCCGATGCAACGCACGGGCACTATTGCTAGTAGAAATAAAAGGATGGCTGTTACTGTTATTCTATACCATTTTAATTTTGCAAAAAAGGTGTCCTTTGGTCAAGGTAAACTTTGTACTCATCATATCTTAAGAAATCTTTAGGTTTGTTAATTAAAAACATCTCATATCTTAATTAATACTTTTTGGTCTCTTTAGTTGCTGAAATTATTTATACAACAGAAAAATTGATACAAAAATAGAGTAAACGATATTTTTCTTTTGTTCGTGTGGTTACATGAGATTTACAAAGTGACAAGTGATGACAAGTGAATGAATGTATTCATGATCAATTGTTGTTTATAATTGCGAAATGTTATACTTTTTAGTAAAGACCATGATAAAAAATTTATACATCGAGCCTTCGAGCCGGCTTGCAAGCTTCATCGAGCGGGCTTGTCGAACCTCGAGGCTTGATTTGAAGATTTAGGCTTGGCTTGCCCGACCTTCGAGCCGAGTCGAGCCCAAGCCGAGCCTTGTCGAGCCCGAGCCGAGCCTCGAGCCTTGAGCTTTGTGTCCACCCCTAGACGGGGCCTTGGATTTTTTCTGAAGAAATTTCTTTAAGGGACTTCGATGAGAAAAATAGTCACACACACACAAATCATAGGATAGGTCCGCCATGATTGAGAGATTCTCCAAAACAGGATGAGAGGGTCACATTTCAGCTTACACAAATATCCTAATGTTTTGCCCGGGATATTTGGAACTGGCGCCGTTCAGATCTAGGTGCAAAACTGAAAGTATAGAGATGGTAAACCTAGAGGGGGTGAATAGGTTTCTACAAATTTTAATTCTTTCTTTGCAATATTAGGCTTTGCGGAATATAAAGATGAGCCTAATGCAAACTAGGTGAAGCAACCTATATGAAGATACAACTATCTCGAGCACGAAGGCTCTCTCGGGCAGATTTAAATCACAAGTAAGGAGTTCGGTTAGAGATAACCGATAGCACGCGGAGACGAGGATGTATTCCCGTGTTCCCTTGCTTTGCAACAAGGTACGTCACGTTTGGAGGGGTGGAGGTCCCACGAAGCATTCCCCACACCACGAAGGCTCACCCTATTCTCCGGAGCCTATCCCACGAAGGAATAGCTCACTCACTTGTGGTAGACTTTGAGGTAGCCTCCAAACCTTCACAATCTTGCCCAGAGCAAATCCACAGCCCGGATGCTTCCGGACTCCTCTTGCCCACCTAGGGTTTCCAAGGAACCCTAGGAAGCAAGCTTCTCAATGAATACAAGGGGGAATGAGATTTGGCTTGGTAGAACGGTAGATCGGGTCCTCCTCTAATGATTCCCCGGAGGGATTTGAGTTTGGGTGGAGGAGGAGAGAGATCTGAGGCTTTTGGTGTTTCTAGCAATGGAGTAAGAGAGAGAGAGCTCAAGAACAGCTTGTAATATGTTGCCTAGCTCGTTCGAGAGGTAGGAGAAGGCCTATTTATAGTGTTCTTCGAAATACGGCCGTTGGTCACTTGCCACATCGGCCAGATTCATCGAGGAACCCGGTCGACCGGACTTGGCGCCGGACAGGCCGGTCCACGGCCCGGTCAGACCGGGCCACAGACCGGGCCGGCCGGTTTCCAACCGGAGCTGGGACCGGGTCTTGACCGGGCAGGCGTCTGAGCTTACTGGATGGCGTCGGATGGCACGAGCGCAAAGTCCGGTTCTTGACCGGGCCGCTCGGTACGGTGCCCGGTCGGACCGGGCTGTGGACCGGAGCAGCCGGTCCAAAACCGGGCTGGCGACCGGACGAGCTGCCACCGGAGGGCTTGCCCTCTTTTCGGAACCTGCCCGGATGGCACCGGTTCCGGGTCCGGTTGGTGACACAGGCTGTCCGGTGCCGGGGCCGGTCCGACCGGATCTCGTGACCGGCCGAGCTACGAAGAACTTGTCGATTTTTCGTCGAATTGGGGGGGTCTCCCGTTGCCTTTTTGTTTCATTGCTACACCATCATACCCCTTTGGCTAATACCTGAAAGTCATCTTGTAGACATGTATTAGTCCAAATACTCTAGCACGGTGTCATAGATACCAAAATAATGGATAAGGGTAAAATACCCTTACAATCTCCCCCTTTTGGTATACGATGACAAACCGAGCTAGAGTTACATATAGATATTATGATAAGCTCTAAACCTTGATTCCATATAAGATATTACGACAGCTCCCCCATAATGTGTGCACTTGGAGAATTTGCGTTTGAATGCAAAGTGCACCATTTGTGAGATATGAGAAGCTCCCCCAATATCTTTAGGAAACAAGCATGGTATGAACAAGTATATCAAGATATATAAGCATAAAGCATGATTATCCATAAAGCATGATTATCCTAACATAGAGTAGCACACATAATAGTCGTCCATACATATCCATACATGAATTATTCAAAGTAGCAAATGGTTCTTGAGAAATCAAAGCAAATACGCACAAGCCATATAAAATCCAAATAAAGCAACTCCCATGGCGTGTGATCATCAAAGAACCCCGTAATTCTAGGCTCTACTCTCTTCTCCCCCTTTGGCATCGGAACACCAAAAAGGCGAAGAAAAAGAGAAGAGATGCTAGCGTCCCATCAATATAACTCGTGCCCCGCGGATGGAGAGCTGCCATCACCATCCTCATCGTCATCCTCTTCATCCTCATCCTCGCCATTGTCATCCTCATCACCTTCATCCTCTTCATCTTCGATATCGGCATGAGGTGCACGAGCAGGATCTAGAAGGAGGAGCACCAAAGTACAAGGAAGGATCAAAGTTCGGAACATCTCATCGGAAAGGAGAGGCATCTCCCGGTTTGGTGCGTGGACGGGTTCCAACTCGGGGCCGGGGGAGGAGGGACGAGGCACATTCCTAGTAGCCATGAACTCATTTTGGCGCCTCCTTGTCTCTTGGTTCAAAGAAAGACTTTGATGTGCAACATCATTGGTATTTTTGCACATCTGCCATAAGCTAGAGAAGAACCGAGAGACACCACGCTGTGGGCGCCTAGAGGAGCTGGAGCTAGCATGGTCATGGCGTTCCTTGGACCGGCGCTCAGAAGGCAGCATCTCAGGAACATCTTGTCTATCACCTTGGGCAGGTACCTTGAAAGCGTCCATCCTGACCCGCTCACCTTGAGTATTGAGAGGTGCGGGCACAACATGGTTGATGAGCAGCTGAACGTACTGGGCAAGATTAGGAGTCAACCGCTCGCGAACACGGCGCCAGTAACTCACAGTAGATGAGATCACAGCCATCAATAAGTTTCCGGTGCTCGGGAGTGACTGATAGTACATCAAGTTCAGATGATATGCACGGCATTCACTTGTATCGCCGGACTTGCTGATGAGGGTCTCACGGAATAGCTTGGCAAGTATGAGGTAGGAGTAGTACATGCCAGAGATGGTGGGAGGTCCAGGGGTGGGTTCCGGAGGATAGCAAAAAGCAATGTCCCCTCTGTTGAACTTCTGCTGAGAATAGATCTTGAAACCAGAAGCACTCCCTCCACCAAACCCCAAGGCTTCACAGAAATCAAGATAGGTGCAAGTGTATTTCTAGTTGCCAGTCATCCAAGTCATGGTCCGAGCAGCATCATCATGAAAAAAGACTGTGCAGTGAAACTGTCTCACCAAGGTTGGACAATAGCACCCATCAGTAGGTGTCAAGCACATAAGATCATACAACCCCATCCGCCTCAAGGTCGCAACCACAAAGCGAAACTTGGTGGCTTCATACATTCCAATGACATCTTTGATGGCCTTGGGCATAACAATGGTGCCTTTCTTCATGTGCTCGTGGGAGTCATAGTAGTCATCCCACATGACTTTACGTGTCTTGGTCCGGAGAAAAGCTGATCTCCCCCGTGTAAGTGGGTTCCTCAAAGCGATAGGGGTTGGACTCTCCGAGTCTTCTCCATGCACCAATATGTACATCACCAACATGGAACTCGCGCGTACCTCATCACCATCCCGTGCCGCATGTTTATCTTTCCTCTTATTGGCAGATGTCTTGGTGCGGCCCCTAGCTGAGCTGCCACCAGTGAGCTGAGAGGCACGACCACTAGTACGGCGTGGTGGGTGTCCTGCAAGCCTCCCTCTCTTGGCAGTGGTGTCACGGTCCTCACCGCTCCAGTCTCCTGTGAATAAGCAATATAGGGCGAGGAGAGCAATGAGGTAAGTGTACATGTCATCAACATATATGAGGAAGCCAAAAGCATAGCCTATATTCAAGTGTTTCGACGAGATCATGCGAAAAAGCTGGGCGAGCCGGCGCAGGGGCCGGTCCGACCGGACGACAGACCGGACGAGCCGGTTGGCCATCCGGTTGACCGGGCGGTGCGCCGGACCAGCCGGTTGATAGGCCGGTCGACCGGGCTGTAGACCAGGTCGTGCTGAGTTGTGATGTTTTCCCAGAAATTCGACACAAAATCATGCAAAAACTCACTAACTTGAACATAGATTATACCAGGAGAGTGAACAATGTGCATAGGAGGGGTGTGACACTCTAGGTGGCAAGAGGACTTACTAACCCTAACCCTAACCCTAACCCTAACTTTTCTCAACTTTCCTCAAAAATGAGCAATGGGAGAGGGAAAGCAAGAGGGAGAGGGATAGGGTGAAAGATTTACCCGAAGACATCGTCCTCTTTGCCCAAGTGAGCAAGAAGAACTCGTGAAGAAGCCTTGAGGACCAAATCCCCAAGATCTCCCAAAATAGCTTGAGAGGGACCAAATCCTTGGGTGAAGATGCTTGAGAGGTCCCGATCTATGTTTGTGTGAAGTTTGGGGAGAAGCTAGTGGTGGGAAGTGCCTAGGACGTGGTGGAGATGGTGGAGGCGGCGGCCATGGAGGTTTCAGAGGTGGGGGATAATGAGGAAGAAGATCCCCAAGGGGTATCCTCTCCAAGACATAACAGCCCGCACGGCCAGGTCGGGCGCCCGGTCGATCGGGCAGACGCCGGACGACCCGGCGACAAAGGCCCGGTCCGACCGGGCCGGTGACCGGCCGTAGTCAATTTGCCCAAAAATGTGTCATTTTGCCTCGTTTTGCCCCTATTCTTTGTATAAATGTGTGTGAGTGCTCAGATGATGACATGTACATATAGATAGATAGATGATGATGAGATGAGCATAGACATGGGGTTGGAAACACAAAGTTCTCTAGGCATACCCATTGGAATGAAATCCAAACAAAATATAAATAGCGACAATGGGTATGATTCGAAGTATATTTATATCAAGAATCATAAGTCATTTTGAAATGATTTTGGCAATAAGATCATTTGGCCTTATATAGTCAAATCAAGTTATAATGAAGGCTCAATGAGGGGCGGGGGATTACTCCCCCTATGTGAAAGCGCAAGTGTCATGAGACCTCGAAGAGACATGCTTGGGTCCATATAATGACATTGGGTCTATTTATGTTGCACACATAGGTATGCATCATACCAAGACATGGTAAGATGACTATCCCCATATGTGCTATGCCTCTAAGCTAGATAGCAAGATAAATGCAAGAATATAGTGCAAGAAGTTAATCAATCTAAGTTTTTAGGATCAAGAATACCAAGTTCTCCTCTCAAGTTAACAAAGCGGGCTTCATCCAAAGGCTTAGTGAAAATATCCGCCAATTGGTAGGTTGTTCCCACATGAGTGAGATCAATATCCTTATTGGCAACATGATCACGTAGGAAGTGATGGCGAATGTCAATATGTTTGGTGCGACAATGTTGAACCGGGTTGTTGGCGATCTTTATTGCACTTTCATTGTCACAAAGAAGAGGCACCGTACCAAGAGACACACCATAGTCTTTCAAGGTTTGCTTCATCCATAACAATTGAGTGCAACAAGATGCCGCGGATATGTATTCGGCTTCGGTGGTGGATAGGGCGGTGGAGTTTTGTTTCTTGGATGACCAACTCACCAATGACCGGCCAATAAATTGGCAAGCCCCGGAGGTAGACTTCCGATCAACCTTATCACCGGCCCAATCGGAATCCGAATAGCCAATGAGTTCAAAGGTTGACCCCTTTGGATACCATAGCCCGAGAGTAGGAGTGAGAACAAGGTATCTTAGTATCCGTTTGACCGCCACTAAATGGCTCTCCTTGGGAGCGGATTGAAAACGAGCACACATCCCTACACTTAGCATGATATCCGGCCTAGAGGCACAAAGGTAGAGCAAGGATCCTATCATGGAGCGGTATACCTTTATGTCCACATCCTTCTCACCGTCACATGAACCAAGTTGCCCCTTAACGGGCATGGGTGTCTTCATTGGACTCGCATTGGTCATGTTGAATTTCTTGAGCATGTCCTTCACATATTTTTCTTGAGAGATGAAGGTGCCTTTTGCAAGTTGCCTCACTTGGAAGCCTAGAAAGAACTTCAACTCTCCCATCATGGACATCTCAAATTTCCTAGTCATCAATAGCTCAAAAGCTTTGTTATGATTGGGGTTAGTTCCACCAAAGATAATATCATCAACATATATTTGACATATAAAGAGGCCACCCCTTTAACCCGCTTGGTGAAAAGGGTGGAATCGACCGTACCCATGCAAAACCCATCATGTAGTAAGAAATCCCTAAGGAACTCATACCAAGCACGTGGAGCTTGCTTGAGACCGTAGAGTGCCTTATGGAGTAAATACACGTGGTTGGGCTCGGCATGGGTCTTCGAAACCCGGGGTTGAGCCACATATGCGGTTTCTTTTAGGGGACCATTCAAAAATGCACTTTTCACATCCATTTGATATAATTTGAAATTGTGGAAAGATGCAAATGCAAGCAAAAGACGAATAGCTTCAAGACGGGCTACCGGCGCAAAGGTATCCTCAAAATCCATACCTTCTATTTGGGCAAACCCTTGCGCCACTAACCTTGCTTTGTTTCGTATAACAATGCCATTCTCATCTTGCTTGTTCTTGAATACCCATTTGGTCCCAATGACATTGATGCGATGATCCTTGGGTCTCTCAACTAGAGACCATACTTCATTACTGAGTGAAACACTCCAATTCTTCTTGCATGGCAATTACCCAATCCGGATCGACCAAGGCTTCATGTACCTTAAGTGGTTCAAAACTAGACACAAAAGCATGATGTTGACAATAGGTGATAAGCAATGCATGGTGTCTACGAGTTACCACTCCTCTTGAGATGCTCCCAAGGACTTGATCCACTTTCATGTCACTTGCCCTTGTAGCGGCCTTGATCTTCCGAACGGTTCCTTCATGATCAATGAATTCATCTCTTGCTAGTACTTGATCATGAGGGACCACTTGAGCTTGATAATGAGTTGAGGATGTTTCGTGATCGTCATCATGATCTTGCTCCATGGAATGAGGATCTTCTTCTTGTTCTTCGGATTGAGACTCATCTTGAGTAGAGGATGGTTCTTGAGTTGCACTTGATGGTTCGGCTTGAGTTGAGCTAGACTCCACTTGTGGCGTGCTTGAAACATCTACTCCATCATCTTGATCATCATTATGAACCTCCATGGGCCGGATGTGTCCAATGCCCATATGCTTGATGGCACTAGATGGATCATCATCATTACCCGCAACACATGGAACAACTTGCTCCACTTGGGAGCCATTATCCTCCAAGAACACCACGTCACAAGATACTTCAATGGTCCCGGAGGACCGGTTGTAGTATCTATAGGCGTGAGAGTTCTCCGCATATCCAACAAATATACCCTCTATGGTTCTAGTTTCAAATTTACCGAGCTTTCCTTTGTTGTTCTTAACAAGGCATTTGCATCCAAAGACACGAATATACGTGACATTAGGCTTGTTACCGGTAAGGAGCTCGTATGGGGTTTTGTTGTGGAGGGGACGGAGGAATAGCCGGTTGGAGTAGTGGACGGCCGTAGAGATGGCTTCTCCCCAAAAGTTGTGGGGTGAGTTGAATTCACTCAACATGGTTCTTGCCATCTCAATGATAGTCCGGTTCTTCCTTTCAACAACACCGTTTTGTTGAGGAGTGTATGGCGCCGAAAACTCATGCTTGATGCCCTCATCATCAACAAACTCTTGCATAGTGTAGTTCTTGAACTCGGTGCCATTGTCGGTCCTAATTGCCTTGATCTCGGATTCATACATACGTTGAGCTTTCTTGGCGAAGGTGATGAACTCTCTATGGGTCTCGTCCTTAGACTTAAGGAGAAAGACCCAAGAGTATCTTGAGTAATCATCAACAATGACAAGTCCATACTTGCTCCCACCAAGAGTATCATAATGTGATGGCCCAAAGAGGTCCAAATGAAGGAGCTCCAAAGGCCTAGATGTGGTAACAATACTCTTGATGGGATGCTTCTTCTTGAGTTGCTTTCCGGCTACACATGCACTACAAACACGATCTTTCTCAAAAGAAACGCCGGTTAGTCCCACAATATGCTCACCCTTTAGGAGTTGTTTAAGATTCCTCATGTTAACATGACCAAGGCGGCGATGCCACAACCATCCTTCGTCATGCTTGGCCGCCATTAGACATGTGGAGAAGGAGGGGCTCTCTTTCGAGAGGTCAACCACGTAAAGGTTGTTCTCCACATATCCAACAAGGACCAATTTGAGATTGTCACTCCTAAAGACTTGCACATAATATTTAGTGAAATATGAATTGTAACTCGGCATCGGCAAGATGATATATAGAAAGTAAGTTATAGCCAAGGTGTTCAACAAGCATAACCGTCTCAAGGCACAAGTGCTTAGAGATTGCTACCTTGCCATACCCAAGTACCTTTCCCTTTGAGTTGTCACCAAAGGTAATGCTTGACTTCTTGTTGATATCTTCAATGAATTGGTCAAGCACACCTTTTCCTCCGGTCATATGATTGGTGCATCCACTATCAAACACCCATTTTGGACCACCGGAGGAATACCCCTACAAAATCAAGTAGAGGATTTAGGAACCCATCGATTAATGGGTTCCTTTGCAATGGCAACAATATCTTTTGGTACCCAAATTGAGTACTCTCTATAAGCATAGCCATTAGGAGGGCCAACATAGTTAGCATAGACATCACCATAATAGTCAACAAATAATGCATAGTGATCGTTTGGCCCCGTGCGGTCACCACTAGTGGCTTTGCCCTTTGAGGCTTTGCCATTGTTAGTGACCTTCTTGTTCTTATCTTGAGCGGGTTTCTCCTTCTTGTAGTTGTTCTTCTTGTGGGACTTGGGAACATATCCAAGTCCATACTTTTGATTGTTTGACCTTTGCTTACTCAAGAGGTCATCCAATCCCATCTTGTTCTTGGCGGTGGTGAACTTTGCAAGTTCCTTTGTTAGCCTAACATTTTCCTCAAGAATAGATGCTTGCTCACAAGAAGATTCATTAGGATGATAGTCAAGACCATATTTGGTCACCAAGGACTCAAGATATGCATTGGTCTCAACATGCGGAGAGAGTTCCTCTTGTAAACGAATATGTTCCTCAACAAGTTTAGCATGCTCACTAGTAAAGGAAATGGAGGAACAAGCAAGCTTTTCACCATCAATGGGATCCTTCATTGATCCAAGAGCCTTTTTGTAGGATTCTTGAAGTAGATCATGGTTCTCTCCAAGTTTCTTGAGCTCATCCTTGACAAGCTTGTTAGCTCTTTCAAGGTGGTCAAGATCCCTAGTGAGAGAAGCATGAGCAACTTCAAGCTCCTCCTTTGAGGCATTGAGCTCTTGGGTCAATAATTGAGCCCTATCAATAGTTTCTAGGTCTTTAACTTTATCAAGTTCATAAGTTTCAATTTGTTGCTTAAGGCCTTGAGATATGCACCTTTCGGTTTTTAGCTCTTGTCTTAGGAGATTGAATCTCCGTTCCTTCTCATTCAATTGATATTCTAATTCCTCAATGGACTCATCCTTTTCTTTGAGTGAGTCCATCAAGAAATCAAACTTGACAAGAGCTTCACCACGAAGGGTGCATCTAACATCATAGAGTTCCTTAAGCACAATTAGTTCATCTAGATTTTCGTTCTCATCATCTAGAACACTAGATAGGGAAGGTGGAGGTTCCATTACCTTGGTTTCCCTTGCCATAAGACAAGAGCCAATGGTTGTAGATGAGGTAGAGTCATCAGAGTCATCATCTTGAGTTATCCTTGCCATGAAGGAGGATCCAACATCATTCTCCGTGGAGTAGTCCTTGGAGTAGTCATATGTAAAGAGTGACCCGGGCTTAGAGAAAGCCAAACCGGCCACCCCGGCCTCCTTCTCCTCATCTTCCTCTTCATCATCGGACAAGTACTCGGCCCCAACAAAGGCTCTTCCCTTGTTCTTCTTGTATCGGTCATTGATTGGGTTTGGCTTCAATCTTGGCTTGACCCCTTTGATGAATCTTGGCTTGTCCACCCTTTTCTCATAAGGGCACTCATTTGCAAAGTGGCTATCTTCATCACAATTGTAGCAAGTTCTCTTCTTCTTCTTGTCATTGAGGAGCATAGGGAACTTTGCCTTGTACTTCTTGGCAAAGAAAGCAAAGTCGGTAGCAATGTCATTAGTTGAAGTCATCTCTTCATCTTCTTCAATTTCATAGTCTTCTTTGCTTTCATGGTCGGCTCTAGCTTTGAGAGCAAGGTTGTGTGACGCTTCATGGTTATGTGAGGCTTCATCAACACGGTTCATTGCCTTGAGTCTCTTTCCGGCTTTGGCCATGCTTTCATTGGCGGCCACATAGGAGACTAGATCATCGGAGTTGAGATCGGCACTCTTGGTCATGATTTGCAAGTTGAGTGCAAGGTTGGTGTCTTCTTGTTTGACGGCAATCATAGCAATGACCTTGGATTTTATGAAGGCTTCGTTCATCTCGAAGCCGTCATTGTACTTCTCAGCACCAAGTCCCTTGACCCTTACTTTCGCAGCACCAAGCCTAGCATAGGCATCGGATACGGATTCTCCATCTCGAATCATGAACTGGTGGGCCTCTTGCTTTGCGGTCTCATAAAGAGCTGATTGGATCAAATCGGTTCCCTCTTGGAGTACTACGATCCGATCCCACAACTCTTTAGCGGAGACAATGTCATCGACTTGATCAAGAAGCTTGCGGTTGATGCCACTTCTAATCTTGTCACGTGCGGATGCATTGAGTTGACGGTTGTAGAACTCGGTGGAGGTCAACCGAGTAGGATCTTGTGGCTCCCGATGTCCATGAACAATGAGCTCCCATAGCTCCACACTCGGCACTGCGAATATGAGATTCCATAGCAGATTTCCAATGTGGAAAGTGAGTTCCATCGTAATGGGGAACGGTCCCACTATGGTTTATATGAGGCATGGGTGAAGTGTTTCTGGGATAGTCATGGTTAACATCATGGTAGGTTTCCTTAGAGACCGAAGCCCCGCTAAGAGTTCCACCCGCAGTTAGGTTCTTAAGCATGGCAGTCATTTCTGTCATTTGGTTTTGTAGCTCATCCTCCTTTTTCTTCTTCTCGGTATCATATGCCAAGAATCTAGATTTCATCTCTTTAACCGAAAGGTTAGAGTCGTCATCTAGACCCTCGAAGAGTTTATCCATCTCACTCTTAAGGCGGTGAAGCCCTTAATAAGAGTCCAGGCTCGATACCAATTGAAAGTATAGAGATGGTAAACCTAGAGGGGGTGAATAGGTTTCTACAAATTTTAATTCTTTCTTTGCAATATTAGGCTTTGCGGAATATAAAGATGAGCCTAATGCAAACTAGGTGAAGCAACCTATATGAAGATACAACTATCTCGAGCACGAAGGCTCTCTCGAGCAGCTTAAATCACAAGTAAGGAGTTCGGTTAGAGATAACCGATAGCACGCGGAGACGAGGATGTATTCCCGTGTTCCCTTGCTTTGCAACAAGGTACGTCACGTTTGGAGGGGTGGAGGTCCCACGAAGGATTCCCCACGCCACGAAGGATCACCCTATTCTCCTGGAGCCTATCCCACGAAGGAATAGCTCACTCACTTGTGGTAGACTTTGAGGTAGCCTCCAAACCTTCACAATCTTGCCCGGAGCAAATCCACAGCCCGGATGCTTCCGGACTCCTCTTGCCCACCTAGGGTTTCCAAGGAACCCTAGGAAGCAAGCTTCTCAATGAATACAAGGGGGAATGAGATTTGGCTTGGTAGAACGGTAGATCGGGTCCTCCTCTAATGATTCCCCGGAGGGATTTGAGTTTGGGTGGAGGAGGAGAGAGATCTGAGGCTTTTGGTGTTTCTAGCAATGGAGTAAGAGAGAGAGAGAGCTCAAGAACAGCTTGTAATATGTTGCCTAACTGTTCAGAGGTAGGAGAAGGCCTATTTATAGTGTTCTTCGAAATACGGCCGTTGGTCACTTGCCACATCAGCAGATTCATCGAGAAACCCGGTCGACCGGATTTGGCGCCGGACAGGCCGGTCCACGCGCCGGCCGGACCGGGCCACAGACCAGGCCGGCCGGTTTCCAACCGGAGCTGGGACCGGGTCTTGACCGGGCAGGCGTCTGAGCTTACTGGATGGCGCCCGGATGGCACAGGGGCAAAGTCCGGTTGCTGACCGGGCCGCTCGGTCTGGTGCCCGGCCAGACCGGGCTGTGGACCGGAGCAGCCGGTCCAAAACCGGGCTGGCGACCGGACGACGACCGGAGGGCTTGCCCTCTTTACTGGAACCTGCCCGGATGGCACCGGTTCTGGGTCCGGTTGGTGACCGGGCTGTCCGGTGCCAGGGCCGGTCCGACCGGATCTGTGACCGGCCAGGCTCTGAAGAACTTGCTGATTTTTCGTCGAATTGGGGGGGTCTCCCGTTGCCTTTTTGTTTCATTGCTACACCATCATACCTCTCTGGCTAATACCTGAAAGTCATCTTGTAGACATGTATTAGTCCAAATACTCTAGCACGGTGTCATAGATACCAAAATAATGGATAAGGGTAAAATACCCTTACAAAAACAAACTAGGTTGGATTTTCGAGAACCTCAGGGTGGCCCAGCAAAAACTTTGGAAACCCTGGTAATACCGGCCTGTAAAATAATGCATGAAGAGATAAACCCTCGTTCTTTTTTTTTTGTTGAAAACCTCTTTTTATCGATGAGTGTCAATCAAGGACAAGAAAATCGGAACTGAAGATGAGAGAAAAATCTGGCACGGAAGTGTGGATGTGAGACTGAATGTAATCACTAACTTCTGTTAAAAAAAAATGTAATCACTAAGTAATGAATGGTTTTTCGTAGTCCCTCCGATTCATATTAATTGACTTCAATATGTATGTATCTAGAACTAAAATGTGTCTAGATACATGTATGTTAAAGTCAATTAATATGAACTGGGAGGGAGTACCATGATTTCCTCGTCTAATTGTTCTTGGGCTCTTGGCTGCAATAGATGCTCCATGCATCATCACCCATCCATCCATCGTAGCCGTCCATTCTTCCCGCATCGGCAAAGTTTTCTTGCAACATGTACTGGTACGAAAAAGCTGCTTGTCTCTCCCATAATCTAACCGCGTTGCATCGCTGGCTGTGGTGAAATCTGTCCACTAATAATAGTTGTAGTAGTACTACTACTGTAGTTAACTAAAAAAAATCTTATTAAGCTGCTTGCTGCGTGATCCAATGAATTACCCATGCCGGCATCCTGACAATGCTGTTTTCTTTCTAGGCGGGGAATCTAACATGCATGTCAAGTTGGCAAGCAGGTGACACCTTGTTGAAAATTGAGCATTCGCATCGAGTGACATATTACCTTGCTGTTCATTTCTCCTCCTACGTTTGCATTTCTATTGCTCCGTGAAAACTAGGCTAGAGTTTACACTAGCACAAAATAAATACGAACTAGCAATACCTTTGCCAATCCATTGCTCCGGCCTTGGGAGCACCTTTAGTTTTTGCATCGCACACATTTGCTATTTCCGAATTCATATCACAAAAATCTCTTTCTCCGTCTGGTTTTATCGGGTTAATGTCTTGGTAGTAGTTGGCATGTCGAGGAAATTAGGTAGCTGCGCTACTTTGTAATTATTCTTGCTATATCTGTGTTTGTGTCTTTTACTATGTGAAATGCACCAATAAACAGGGTTAGCATGCTATAAAATGGCAAAAAAGGCCTAATGTTCAGTCTGGATTGAGCTGTTTCACATGAATTTCATATGCTCCAAACATGATCTAGTTATATTACTCAATTCCAATTGGACAAGCGGCGGCCACATTTAGCTGGTAAATTATGAATACACACATAACACAAATTAGCAATTTTTCAACAATGTCCAATAAAATCACAAGTATAAGCTACATAGGCAAACTATTATCCTGCGCATTTGCGTATAAAATCACAATTGGATTTACATGCTGCTTTTGCCATCTGTTGACCAAACAATCAATTGTCACACTTCAAAAAAAATTGAGTGGGAGGGGGGACACACACCCACTTTCTTCCCCACAAGCCGCTCCAAAAGTTTGCTTCACTACTCACCAACAAACCAAAAACCCTTAAAACCCAGCAACATCTGATCACAGCCGTACAAACTAGCACGATTCAAGCTGAGGTCCATCAAGATTCGCGCATAAACCCCAGCTGCTTTGCCTTGACACTTCACAGGTCTTCAGGGTAGGTGTAGTAGCATCAAGTACTAATCGGCTATTAGAAAATACAAAGCGAAAAGGTCGCCAAGCTGAGCTAAATTAAGCTCCCTTGACAGTGCTAGTACTACATTTGATTTCTTTTCACCCCTTCCAATGCACCACACACACCCTCTCTCGCCACGCTTTCAAAATAGCCACACCAAAGAGAGAGAAAGGGAGAAAGAAATGCAGAGAGAGACCAAGGATGGAGAGAAGCCCGATGCATCGGAGCAAGAACCCTATTCATGGAGCAAGCAAGGAACAGAATCCTTTTGAGAGTTTTGAGGAAGAGAGAGAAAGAGAATCCTAGCGAGAGAGCAGTCTCACTCGTTCCATCCATCTCCATAGAGATCGTCACCTTCCTCCATAGTGTATTGTGCTGCACTGCCCAAGCAAGCCCCTGCCTCAAACAACGGCAAGCACATCACAGTTTTTCATGCTGTTGCCTCCATTGCTGCCGGCGACGTCAAGCCCAATGCGGCACCACCTCATCTTCCTCCCAGTCCTACTCAACCTCCTCCTCCTATTCACCTCCACCTCCACCACCACCGCCTCCTCTTCCATCAACACAGAGGCCGCCTTCCTCTCCTCATGGCTGGCCACATCGCCGTCCCGGCCGCCGGACTGGTCCCTGGCGGCGTCGGCGTCCCCGTGCAAGTGGTCGCACGTCGGGTGCGCCGGCGCCGGAACCTCCGTCACGTCGCTCACCTTCCAGTCCATCCACCTCGCCGTGCCGCTTCCCGCCGGCCTCTGCGCCGCGCTGCCAGGGCTCGTCAGCCTCGTCGTCTCTGACTCCAACCTCACCGGCGGCGTGCCAGATGACCTGGCCACGTGCCGCCGCCTCGCCACGCTTGACCTCAGCAGCAACTCCCTCTCGGGCCCTATCCCCGCGTCGATCGGCGACGCGTCGGCGCTTGAGTCTTTGATCCTTAACTCCAACCAGCTCTCCGGTACGATTCCAGAGGAGCTCGGCGGCCTCGCGGGGTCTTTGAAAAACCTGCTGCTCTTCGACAACCGGCTCACCGGCGAGCTCCCGGCGTCGCTCGGCGGGCTGCGGCTGCTCGAGTCCCTCCGCGCAGGCGGCAACCACGAACTCACCGGCCCGATCCCCGACTCCTTCTCCAAGCTGTCGAACCTCGCCGTGCTCGGTCTCGCCGACACCAAGATTTCCGGTGCGCTCCCGCCGTCGCTAGGCCAGCTTAAAAACCTGCAGACGTTGTCCGTTTACACCGCCGCGCTCTCCGGCCCCATCCCGCCGGAGCTCGCGGGGTGTGGCAACCTCACTGAGGTGTACCTCTACGAGAACGCCCTCTCCGGTCCGCTCCCGCAAGAGCTGGGCGCGCTGACACGCCTGCAGAAGCTGCTGCTGTGGCAGAACGCGCTGACGGGCCCCATCCCGGACAGCTTCGGCAACCTCACGCAGCTCGTCTCACTCGACATCTCCATCAACTCCATCTCGGGCGCCATCCCGGCGTCGCTCGGCCAGCTGCCGGCGCTGCAGGACCTCATGCTCAGCGACAACAACCTCACCGGCACCATCCCAGTGCAGCTCGCTAACGCGACGGCGCTCGTGCAGCTGCAGCTCGACACCAACGAGCTCTCCGGCCTCATCCCGCCAGAGCTCGGCCGGGGCCTGTCCAGCCTGCAGGTGTTGTTCGCGTGGCAGAACCACCTCGAGGGCGCCATCCCGGCCACGCTCGCGTCCATGTCCAGCCTCCAGGCGCTCGACCTCTCGCACAATCGCCTCACTGGCGTCATACCGCCGGGGCTCTTCTTGCTGCGCAACCTCACCAAGCTGCTCCTCCTCTCAAACGACCTCTCCGGCGTTATACCGCAGGAGATTGGGAAGGCGGCGAGCCTCGTGCGGCTTAGGCTCGGCGGCAACCGAATCGCTGGGGAGATCCCCGCCGCCGTGGGCGGGATGAAGAGCATCGTGTTCCTCGACCTTGGCAGCAACCGCCTCGCAGGCGCCGTGCCCGCACAGCTCGGCGACTGCTCGCAGCTCCAGATGCTCGACCTGAGCAACAACACGCTCACCGGGTCCCTGCCAGAGTCGCTCGCTGGCGTGCACGGTCTGCAAGAGATCGACGTCTCACACAACCAGCTGATCGGCGCCGTGCCGGACGCGTTCGGGAGGCTGGGGGCGCTAAGCCGTCTTGTCCTCGCCGGCAACAGGCTGTCGGGGACGATACCGGCGGCGCTCGGGCGGTGCAGCGCTCTGGAACTCCTTGACCTCAGCGACAACCGCCTCTCCGGCGGCATCCCCGACGAGCTCTGCAGCCTCACCGGCCTCGACATCGCCCTGAATCTGAGCCGTAACGGCCTCACCGGCACGATTCCGGCGAGGATATCAGAGCTGAGCAAGCTGTCCGTGCTCGACCTGTCCTACAACGCGCTCGCGGGCGGCCTCACGTCGCTCGCCGGGCTGGACAACCTGGTGACCCTGAACGTGTCTCACAACAACCTCTCGGGGTACCTCCCCGACACAAAGCTCTTCCGGGAGCTCACGCCATCCAGCCTCGCCGGCAACGCTGGGCTGTGCACCAAAGGCGGCGACGTGTGCTTCGTCGGCGTGGATGGGAGGACGAGTGCGAGCAACGGCGAGGGGCAGCGCGCGCATCGGCTGAAGCTCGCCATCGCGCTGTTGGTGACGGCGACGGTGGCGATGGTGCTCGGGATAATCGGCATACTGAGAGCTCGCAGGATGGGCGGGAAAGGTGACGGTGGGGGCGGGGGCGGGAGCAGCGACTCGGAGGCGGGCAGCGGTGGTGACCTGAGGTGGCCGTGGCAGTTCACGCCATTCCAGAAGGTGAGCTTCTCGGTGGACCAGGTGGTGCGCAGCCTCGTGGACGCCAACATCATTGGCAAGGGCGTCTCCGGCGTGGTGTACCGCGTGAGCCTCGACTCCGGCGAGACCATCGCCGTGAAGAAGCTCTGGCCCGCCACCACTGCTGCCGCCGCCGCGTCCAAGGACGCTGGCCGGGATTCGTTCTCGGCGGAGGTACGCACGCTGGGCTCCATCCGGCACAAGAACATCGTGCGCTTCCTGGGCTGCTGCTGGAACCGGAGCACGCGGCTGCTCATGTACGACTACATGGCAAACGGCAGCCTCGGCGCCGTGCTCCACGAGCGCGGCGGAGGCGCGCAGCTGGAGTGGGACGTCCGGTACCGGATTGTGCTCGGGTCTGCGCAGGGCCTCGCGTACCTCCACCACGGCTGCTCACCGCCGATCGTCCACCGCGACATTAAGGCGAACAACATCCTTATCGGACTTGACTTCGAGGCCTACATCGCCGACTTCGGCCTCGCCAAGCTCGTCGACGACGTCGCCGCCGACTTCGGCCGCTCCTCCAACACCGTGGCCGGCTCCTACGGCTACATTGCTCCCGGTACATACACCTATCGATCATCTACTCACAATCTGAAATTAAACTTTTTTCTAGTCTGAAGAAAACACAATTGACCTTGTGATATGTATGCAGAGTACGGGTACATGCTGAAGATCACTGCAAAGAGCGACGTGTACAGCTACGGGGTGGTGGTGCTGGAGGTGCTAACAGGGAAGCAGCCGATCGACCCGACGATCCCCGACGGACTGCACGTCGTGGACTGGGTGCGGCGGCACAAGGGCGGCCTCTCCGGCGTGCTCGACCCGGCGCTCCGGGGGCGGTCCGACGGGGAGGTGGAGGAGATGCTGCAGGTCATGGGCGTGGCCCTGCTCTGCGTCAGCCCGATGCCCGACGAACGGCCGACGATGAAGGACGTGGCCGCCATGCTCAAGGAGATCCGGCTCGAGCGGGAGGAGTACGCCAAGGTCGACGTGCTCCTGCTCAAGGGCGGCGGCAATGGCGGGTCGCTGACGAACAATGCCACAGTGCCGAAGGCGACGTCGACGTCTAGCACGCCGCCGTGCCGGCAGGGTCCCGGGAGCAGCACCTGCAACAGCAACAGCAGCAGTTTCTCTGCCGTCTACCCCTCGTCAAAGGCCAAATCTCCATTTGATTGACGAACCAAAGTGCTGCATTTCATAGGTTCCAGATTCTCTCAGAAGATGATCAACAGTGCTGTAGGTTTCCCATGTTTGCAATTGCGATTCTATTTTGGGCAGATGCATGCAGAGTTTCTTTATTTAGTTAGCGGTGTAAATGGTTTTTGTTTAAACTTTAAACTGTGGCAGTACTCAATTAGTAGTGTGAGTTGAGGAGTGGATACGAAGAAGCAAAGGTTTTGGTTGGTGCTTCAAAACTTTTTAGTTTTGAATAAAGATGCAAGAACTCTTAGCAGCAAATGAGTGCCTTGCCATGTTACTATGCTACGGATGTGCCCAACGTTTTCCATTCGCAGTCAAAGCCGGCATTATAAGAGTTTAAAGAAGGCGATGTAAGAATGGCTTTGTTTTTGGTTTTGGTTTTGGAGATCAACTCTCTGACTTAGTCTAAATGGTTATGATTTCTGGAAACTACAACTATTTAGGTGTGAAAAAAGATTTGTTTTTCTCAAGACTACTAATATAATAATGTACATGATGCTGAATAAAGGCTGTTCATCCTAGCATTAGCAGTTCATCTGCAAATTAAGTACCACCATCCCGAGGCTAATGCAGGGCGTAGCCACATGCCGTAGATTCCATTTCCACCCAGCTTACTGGA
The DNA here is from genome assembly GCF_022539505.1 of Lolium rigidum. Lineage (NCBI taxonomy): Eukaryota > Viridiplantae > Streptophyta > Magnoliopsida > Poales > Poaceae > Lolium > Lolium rigidum. The sequence goes on along the minus strand of NC_061508.1, from coordinate 256,899,768 downwards.
TCACTAGGCCGGCTAGGCGGCTAGTCACATGGGAATTGCTCATGTTTTATATTTGTGGTAAGAAAGTGTCACCGTTACATAATGAAATTACTTTGACCAAGTTACCGTAGGCCGCAGGGGAAGCAAGAACCTATGGTTTTTTTCATAACGAAAATCAGAAAATCAGATCATAATTATGTGCGAAGCATGAAATGCTTTGTGGTACTATACTAATAGTAGTACCACGACATACTGTTACTAATCTTACAGTTGCAGCTACGGAGTTTCAGATCTTGGTATATTTACAAGGGTTCAACGATCGTTTCAGGAACTAGAATGCTGCAAACGAAGTACTCCATCTCAACAATCCCTGCTAATCTCCATCTAGGAAGCCAGCTGGACCAGTAAGTAATGGAAGTGGCGCATATTCGCTGCGTACCTGCGGATATCATTTCCTCAAACAGACTTCGCATTATGTCTGCGCCGCTACGACCCATCCATCTCCACGACCACGGGAGCAAACTGCATCCGTAAAGAAAAGAAGAACATCAGTCAAGCGCGGAAGCAGTGAGGTGCTACGGACCGCTCATCCGCAATCCGGCTTTACCTCGTCGTTTTCATTGATGAGGCTTGCCGCACTGTTCTCAAGGTTCCATACGAATGTGGTCTCTAGGAGCGTCTTTAGCTTCCTAGCCTACGAAGGGAAGATAGTTAGCGTCATGTTTAATTGGTAACTGTCACTGGTTACTAGTCCAAAAATTTATCATTTATGGATGATAATCTAGCGTCTCAAATAACAAAATCACGGTTGGTTCATGCATGGGCTAGTTAGATAGCAGAAAACATGAAGAAAGAACGAGGCCTCACTTATGTTGCTAGGATATGCGTAAACGAATAAAAGACCAGAGAAGGTTCGAGAACAACCCATGACAGAAGGTCTCCATCCACGACTGTAGATTCAAGTATTATCGTCAAGAAATCCTGACAACAGGAATTCAAAGAAATAAATTATTTTGCATAGAAGAAAATTCTAATATAAGACATTGAACATATATGGACAGAACATGTCAGTAACCTTGATATTCCAGTCACAGTTTCAAAAACATGGGAACTAAAATTAACATTGTTTATCTTTTTAATTTTGGGTATGAGCCATTTTAAAGCACTAGGACATGATACGATCGGAAACTAGGCAAAAATGACAAAGTATCCATTTGCTTGGCGCATCATACTAAGACTTGGTACTGCACCAAGAAAATAGCAGCATGGCATGACTAAATACTATAATCATCCCAAGGTAAGCCATGAAAGTGAAATAGCTGAAGAGAGTGTTTGCCCAGCCATATTGTCCAAGCAAAGGACAAAGTATCCATTTGCTTGGCACATCATACTAAGACTTAGTACTGTACCAAGAAAATAGCAGCATGGCAAGACTAATTACTACAATCATTCCAAAGTAAGCCATAAAGTGAAATAGCTGTAGAAAGTGTTCGCCCAGCCATATTATCTGAGCAAAGTTAATTAATTATTTTGCCTTCATGACTTCCAGCAGTTTAACCGTTCTAGTAGTTTACAAAATTACACATGTTGGACTAAAAGGTAATGCACTATGAATCCAACACGATAACAAAATTGGACAGCAACTCTACTCAGCAATTTAATTTCCCACTTCACCACTATATCAACATTCAATAGGTAACAAGAAAACAATGGAACCCTGCAGATCTCAAAGTCATGGGACTGATAGTCTGATATATTAGGACAAACTAATTTCACAATGATTGTGGGAAATTTGAACACAAGGACACGGTCACTTCAGCCGAGCATAGAACTAGATATCGTGTTACCAACAGGATGCATTAGCATTGTCTACAGCAAAAGTACCTTGGAAAGACGGTACAGAAATATGTCTCTTGAAAACCATGCTTCATCCAGAAATAAAGAGTTTCCCTTGTCCTCACTACTTCTGGGATCATGTGCGTGTTGAAAGCCATTCTTAAATTGATGGTGAATAACCATAATAAACTGCAAGCAACAAAAGTGACAAAAACAGTGTGTCAGGTACATTGCCCTGATAAATCCAACAAAGAGTGTGTCATGTACACAAGTAAACAACAAATACAAATAATACCTTTACAAAGATATGCGTCCTTGTATGGAGTGGCTGCCAAAGAGAAAGAAACAAAGAGTCAACTAAGCATATATTACCTAGCAGGGATGTGAAATAATCCTCAAGACGATAATATCGAGTTTTCAGCTCACACAAAAGAAAATGAACTATCAAGGTGCAGTGCATGCTTGATCTCTTCCCTTCCATTTTCCCACACTACCCATATCAAAACACCCGGTACAGAATTTCTCCTAATGATACTTAGAATAAAGCATATCCACGGAGTTCCTTTGAACTGTTTATAGAAGCAGTGACTCAGCTCATAAAATATATGCTCTGAGATGGTAGTTCAAACTACACAGTATATTGCTTGCCTAGCGTATCTCGCTTCAAAAAGGAAATTCTGTAAATTTGAGCTTTTCCGAACCAAGCAGGATCATTTGGGTAAGCTAAGCACTGACAGTAAATGTAAAACCAAGCAGGGAAATGAAGGACCAATGTAAAACGGGGCCAGGATCATTTGGGTAACCAGCTGGTTCCATATGCTTTTCCGAACCCTGAATGGTAATACTACAGCGGAGGTGGTTATGTTTATCTAAGCAGGATGAGTAACAATGCTGTTTGAGATAAAAAAGAAAAATAGTACTTACAGCTTCGCTACAGCCCAAAAGAAGACCGACTAATGCTTTCCACTGCATAAACGCCTCCAGCGACTGCCCCATCTACACAACTCAAATATATTAGAGTTGCTCAAAAATAAACTCAAATATATTAGAGAATAGAGCCATATTATTTCCCGCAAAAAAAAAGAATAGAGCCATATTATAATAAATAAGACGTCTTCAAAATAATTGTTCAGTTTTGTCTGCAGTACCATAAATGCTATGAAAGAGAACTGTAGCTCCCCCAAGAGCAAATCTTCTTGGCCTTGATAATGTTTGGCCAAAACACTCTCCAGCAAGCTTGTCTGAGAAGTGGAACAAACTTGTTAACCCAGTGTTCTCTACACATGCGAACCTATAAAAGAAGTTAATTTGAGCAAACCACCACTAGCAGCAAGTTATGATGCCTATTTGCAGATTATATTATGATCGACTGCATTGTGATTCAAATGGGAAAAAGGCAGCAAACAAATGTTTTTCCCTAGCTATTGGTCACTGTCTTAACTACCATTGTACCTTGTATTATTAAAATTCAGGTTGTTCTGCCACATGCAGCCCCATCCAAACATTTTCACGGTGCTTATTTGTAAGATGTGTTCACATCAGAAAACTATTGATTCAAGAACTTTTTCGCGAAAACGCAAAAGCCTTGCGTTTCGATGCAACTAAATTATATGTACAAGTCCGAGGACGGACGAACACCACGCCGTACAACTCGACCCAAGAAAAGGAAAAACACTAAACTAGGGGAGTATCTGACGAACACCCCGGGCACCCGCGTCCGCCCAAAGCCGCGTCTCGGCCACGATGTCGTTGATCAAGGAAGTCACCGAGGGTTGTGCGTTGTCGAAGACCACTGCATTCCGATGTTTCCAAATCCATTACCAGTGACCACCACTCCGCAAGAAAAATATAGAAAACCAGACCCATACTGATAACATTAACTGTGCCAAAGTATGCTGCCAAATAACATAATAAGAACATTACCTGTCCAAATAAAGCAAAGTCAGCTTATCCGCAGAGATATTTTTGTGCTTAACCGAAGTAGGGATAGTTGTATAGTAGCATCCTCTCCACTCAGGCTCTGCAGGAGCATTCTTTGCAAATTTGTATTCTCTAATTTGCTCCATCAATCGTCTCTCCATATCTGTTTTGGGAGCTCTATCCATCCATGATGTCTCCAATGCAATTGTAATTTCTCCTCCAATTGGCTCTGGACAAGCAAACACAGATATGGAGGTTTTCTAATTTCTCCTCCAATTGCTTAACTCGAAACGTTTTACTGCTTCAGAGTATCTGATCTCCTACCAGAAAACAAAATTTAGTATTCTAGCCCAAGCAAATCAAGCACATGCAACACCACTTTGAGGTTTTGTTATGCTATGACAGCCAATAAGAAGAAGGTCAATCATGTCGAATATGTGAAAATTTTGAGACTACTGGACAGATAAAGTTTATGTATTCTGTATGTCCTATATCTTTTATCTCTAAATAGGAGACCCCCACTACATGATTTCTCTCAACATGCAAGTATGCCACATCATCAGTCATCCACCTCAGCAATTTCCATCCAACTTCTTATCTTTTATTTCTGCCACGATTATCATTCTTTAGCTTGACGCCTCTCCTCTACGCATACTGCAGTTAGTCTCCACGAAATGCAGAAAGGTTGTACCGTTCCATCTCCTCTGTCATCTTATTCTCTCACAAATGCAGATGAAACTGAACAATTTAATCTCCCCCTCTTCATCTTCTCCATAGAAGCAGTGCATGTTAACATATGGATTTGTTCTTTCCACTATTTAAGCAGCAGAGGTACACCCTTTCCGTCATCCCCATATTAGATGAGATCTGTGCCCCTGCCTATCCCTATACCAGCTGCTCCCTGGGATTCCCTTCTAGCAGTCCAAGGCCGCCGCCGCCTTTGGTTGCTTTTTGTGCACTCTTTAGCTTGATTCCTTACAAATCTCATGCCGGAATGTCGGCCGGCGAGAACCGGCAACGAAGTTGCGAGCACTACACATCGCCTCCTGATTTATGCACCCCTCCTCTCTGCTCTCTCCTCCTCAATCCTATATTTTTTTTAAGAACTCAATCCTATATTCTTTGAACGATTTGTTTCTCTGATGTTAATGTAGATATATTCAAGGTTCAACTGATGTTACAGGTGAAGTATGGATCTATGATTACATTACGAATTTACAATTTTTAATATTTATTTGATGTATGACAGCCACTGCATCTAGGGAAGCAACGATATGCCAATCTAAATCCCTGACCTTCTCATGTTTCATTGTGCTGAACTGCAGATGTTCTTTATTTATGAAGATGTTCGCTGAAAATCGAACAGATCCAGCTGGAACAATCTGGGTTATTTTTGCTCCACTGTCTACTCAATATGTCCTTTAATATGTTATTGTTGTTGTCCATGATAAGACATTCGGTTAGTGTACTTGTTCGTAATTAAAAATTTCTAAATAGAATGAGTTTACAGTTGTCTTCCAGGTCTGTACAAACTCTTCAAAGAATTCTGGACGTCTGCTGTTGATAGAGTTATATCTTAAGATGTGGAGCAATACCTTTGTATGAGGAAAATATGCATAGTAAATTTATTTGTATGTATGGACTTTGGACATCCCCTTTATTTTTTAACTATTAGCTTCCACTTTTCGTGCACATGTGTTTGTAGTAGAAAAAACAACTTCAGATTATTTCAGGAGATTTAAACTATTTTCCTTTCCGTCTGCTTCTATCTTTTACAATATATCATGGTTTATATATATACATTCAAAGTTAGCCAGAATTCTACAAGTGATTGTGAGTGTACTTCCATAACCAAGCCGTTATATATGCTCCTTCAGGTTAATTATGGCACATGAACTATTCATGTAAGTTTCTCCATATCAGGAACATTGCTTAGGCTTAGGACGGATTTTTTTAACTGTTGTCGAGCAGACATGCCTATATCACTATCCCTTTCATTTCAGACGTCAGAAAGTTTACAAACAAATAGTAAAGGACGGCCTTCATTATTCATGTAGTAAGGATGGCGCTTGGTGGACTAAAGGAAACCGTACCTTTTCAATTAATATCATACCCAGACTTCATTTGTTGGAAAATTGTCATGGAACTTCACAAATGGATTAGTTAGTACAATTGTTTCATCGACTTGACAAGCCTTGTGCATTGCTCAGTTCCTGTATTTATAGTTTGTAGAACTAACGCAACCTCGAATAATCAATTGATTATGGCAGTTACTTCACGACACAACCTAAATTTCAATGGGCAAGCTTTCTTCTTATACATTTGCAAAAGCTCAACAATATCATAATTAGAGGTGAAATTCTTTGTGACATTTTTGCTATTATCTTTTATTTGTCCTATAACAGTGCAGCTCATCACTTTGAAGTGTTTGACTTAATATATATCCCGCAGAAACGCGCAGGTTGTCGTCTAGTTATCTATACAACAGCTGCAAGGAAAACAACTTGCATGTAAAGTACGTGCATTTTGTATAGCCTCTCTTGTTAAAATATCATCTGGTGCAGATCCAGTAGATTAGGCACACATTACTAATCCTATTGAGGCAATGCATCATCTGCTTTATTATCAACTGAACTAGTTATTTGTATGGTTCCATGCCTAAGTGCTTCAGAGTTCACAAGGCATAATAAAGTATTGATATCTAGAGGTTTACAGCTACAGTGCATGACGCAACCGCAAAATCTACAACAATATTTTGTCAAATGCAATATGCTTATCCTAACACAATATTGCATTTTAACACTAGTTGCCATCTCACCCAGTATAATCTCAAGCGATGCACAATGTCTACACCTACGCAACAGAGATGTAGCAAGACAAAGCGATAAAGTAGCCTACAATAGATCAGACATTCTAATATAGGTCAAAGCATATCACCTCCTCTTCTGATATTATCACTAATCTCTCGTCTAGCGCGTGCCATTTTCGAACGATCACCTGGAAATAGAAGGCAGGACATGAGTATATATGTAATAAACAAGTACTTCGGTGTAATCGTTAGAAATTCTGATAGATAAAATATCGAACTGTATGTCTTCCAAATGCATTGTTCCCTATCTATTTTTCAACCCACCACTCTATAAATAGGAAATATGAAGCTTGAAACATAAATACACATGTGCATTATGCTTTCTTTGAGAAAGAGTTATAGGATTTCAGACTCATATATACATGGTACTGTAGTTTACGAAATTGAAAACAAAGGCAAAAAATTCAGAATTATGGTACGTACTACTGAACGATAGTGGAACAGATAATATATAGGAATATCTAAGATATCATACAACTCTAGCAAATATAGGTTTTACATGGATTTGATATTCCCATTTAGTTTTTCCCTGTCTAAACCAAATAACAAGTCATGTGTGCCATTGGTCTAACAAGCTTAACTGTTAACTCAACAGTTCATCTGAGACTTTCCTTTTTACCGAACAGGTCCCAATAAAAGAACAAGATGTCACAAACTCAAAACATGATCTGCACTAATTTATCGGTACCATTGTATTGAACTTGCTTCGAAGTAGGGAGTACCTCGGATGGGTGAGTAGTAAGAAAGAATCCGACTGTAGGTGCAAACTCACTTCCTTGCCTAAGAGAATTGCAGATAGTGGAGAAAACGATCAGTATGGGATATTGCCATATTGCATGCCACTATGGGATATTGGCATCATCAGTAAACGAAACATCCTAAATATTACAACATGTGGAAAATGGGAGTAATGAATATAAATTTTCATATTTTTTTTAATGGTCACCAGGGTAGGAGCCAGTCCCCACCTGAATTTCCATATATATAATCAGACCCAAAAAGGTAGCATGATGATGATAACCTAATACCAAATACTCCATGATCATGAGTGTGTCAATACAACAGTTATCCATCCTATCTAGATTGTTCCATATTCTTACTGAAATAACTAAATAATCCTCCAGCAGATGTCCAGCAGCTAAGACTAAGAAATTAAAAAGGATTGCCCGTACTATTGCTGAGACATGTTTTCGACCTGCTGGGGGAGCAGTAGTGGACGAAATGCGGCCCCGGAGGCACCATCTTGATCCCTTTGAACCTGGGGCCGACCGAGAACACCTGAAACAGAATCCTCCGATGTCAAAAACCTCGAATCAATCCCCGGAGTTGGGAGGTCTCGGTCTTCGGGGGTATGTGATGGATGATGTGTGAGTGCCTACCTGGGTGTCGACGCCGAGGACGGTGTGCTTGGGCACATCGAGGAGCAGGAGGGTGACGCCCTTCCGCGCCAGCTCCGTCGCCGCCTCGGGGTCCGCCGCCCCCGCTGCTTGCCTTGCTAATCGCGCTCGGTCTGGTGGCGGACGGGGCTCCGAGTTGAGGGGCGGGCGACCGGCGACCGCTGCCCGCCTGGGGGAGGAAGAGAATTGCGAGGAGGCAGAACCACTGACTGAAGTGAGCCGCCGCCGGCGCCACCGCCTGTTTGTGTCTCTGTTCTCTCCTTCTTCGGCTTACCTGCCATGTCGGTAGCTAGGTGGCAGGTCAACAGAGTCAAGCATACCACGTCAGCAGGAATACGGTCGACATGAGACATTTCGTACGAATAATTGGGCCGGGCCTAAGGGCAGGCCCTGCGACCAAACGGATGCGCTGGGTCGTCCGTTTTGGGTCCGTGCGTCGCTCGCGCGCTTCGCTCAACGCGAAAGATTTGGATTGCGCCGCGGTATGGTAGCTTTTGCTTGTAAATTCACTATAAAACACCAAATAAATTATAGAAAATATATAAAATAGTTCAAATGCTCAAAATTTATTACACAATACATTGTCCACGTAATCAATGATAAAGTATTATTCAAATAAAATGTAAAAACGAAACAAATGCTTTAGGCTTCGGGATTTCCTTCATCATTATTGTTTGCAGCATTGTTTGCCTACATGCTGCCACATGTGCTCGACCAAATCAGCCTGCAGCTGGTTGTGTACAGCTAGATCTCGAATTTTATGGTGCGCATGAAGAATGTCCTGGAATGATGCCGGACCACCTTGAGGAGTAACCAACTCTCCCTGGCCATCCCACTCATTATCAAAGAGTGAATCATCCCGCTCTACCTCAACAATCATGTTACGCATGATTACACAAGCGGTCAATGATGGGGTTCGTTGCATAGAAAACAAAAAATTCCTACCGCAAAGACGAATAAATCCAAGATCTAATCTATGGAAAAGCCAAGATCTAATCTATGAGATCTGAACAACGAGATGGAGATGAGACTAACCCTCGAAGATTCCAAAGCCTACGAGATTAATCTCGTTGTTGGTGTAGACGATCGTTCCGGTGCTGCAATCCGGCAGCACTTCCGTACTCGGTCGCGCGTACGGTGTCGATGAAGCCCCTTCCTCTCCCCGTTCCAGCGGGCAGCGGAGGTGTGGTAGATCTCCACGGAATCCCAGCAGCACGACGACGTGGTGGTGGTGGTGGAGAAGAATTACTGCAGGGCTTCTAGGGTATGGAGGAGGTAGAGAGGGGGGCGGCTAGGGTTGGATCAGGGGGGCTTTGGCCGGCCACCCCCTCCCCTCTTTATATAGGTGGGGGGTCGGCCTAGGGTTTCCCCTAGGGCCCACCCACCCCCTTGGCCGGCGCATGGGGAGGGGCAAACCCCTCCCCCAAGTGTTCCCCTTTATCTCTAATTTTGAACACTTTAATTTTAGAGATAGATTCTATCTCTAGATTTAAACCATTTAAACTAGAGATAGATCTTATCTCCAAGGGGGGGCCGGCCTGGGACCACATGTCATAGTGGGCAGGACCCACCATGCCATGTGGCGCCTATGTGGCCTATCCCGGGGTGGTGGGCCCACTGGTGGCCCTCTAGAACCTTCTAGAAGCTCCGGTCAAAACACCGGACTTTTTCCCGAACCCCGGAAAATGACTTCCCTTATGTGAATCTTATTCTCCGGACCATTCCGGACCTCCTCGTGATGTCCTGGATCCTATCCGAGACTCCGAACAAAAACTTCGGACTCCATCTCATATTCCGAATCTACTTATGCGACATCGAACCTTAAGCGCGTCACCCTACGGTTCGCGAACTATGCAGACATGGTCGAGACTCCTCTCTGAGCAATAACCAATAGCGGGATCCGGAGATCCATAATGGCTCCCACATATTCAACGATGACTTTAGTGATCGATTGAACCATTTACATACGACGCCGATTCCCTTTGTCACACGATATTCTACTTGTCCGTGGTTTGATCATCGGTATCTCCATACCTTGTTCAACCTCGTTACCGACAAGTACTCTTTACTCGTACCGCGGTATATCATCTCTTATGATCCAATCATATGCTTGCAAGCTAATCAGACGACATTCCACCGAGAGGTTCCAGAGTATATCTATCCGTCATCAGGATGGACAAATCCCACTATTGATACATATGCCTCAACTCACACTTTCCAAATACTTAATCCCATCTTTATAACCACCCATTTACGCAATGGCGTTTGATGTAATCAAAGTACCCTTCCGGTGTAAGTGATTTACATGATCTCATGGTCGAAGGACTAAGGCAACTATGTATCGAAAGCTTATAGCAAATTGAACTTGATGACTTGATCTTATGCTACGCTCATTTGGGTGTGTGTCCATTATATCATTCAACTAATGACATAACCTTGTTATTAATAGCATCCAATGTTCATGATCACGAAACCATGATCATCCATTAATCAACAAGCTAGTTATACAAGAGGCTTACTAGGGACTCCTTGTTGTTTACATAACACACATGTATCAATGTTTCGGTTAATACAATTATAGCATGGTATGTAAACATTTATCATAAACACAAAGATATTATAATAACCACTTTATTATTGCCTCTTGGGCATATCTCCAACAGTCATCACCTAACACAGAGTTTGCACATCCCAGGCTCTGGCAGGGTGTCTGACGATAGCCCAACGAGCTTGGAGGATGCCAAACGCCCGCTCGACAACTTTCCGGGCTGCCTCCTGCTCTTTGGCAAACCTTGCCTCCTGCTCTGAGTTGGGTTTTCGGATTGTCTTCACGAGTGTAGCCCAAGGTGGATAGATACCATCAGCAAGGTAATACCCCTTGGTGTAGTGGTGGCCATTGATCTCAAAATTCACATCAGGGGATTGACCGTACGCTATCAAACACCGGAGAGCGCTGCAGCACATTGACGTCATTGTGCGAGCCAACCATTCTGAAGAATGAGTGCCAAATCCATGTGTCATGTGAAGAAACAGCTTCAAGAATGACTGTGCACCCCTCAGAATGGCCGTTGTATGCCCCTGCCAACCAAAGGGGCAGTTCTTCCACTCCCAGTGCATGCAGTCTATGCTGCCAAGCATCCCAGGAAGCCCCCTAGAAGCGTTGATTGACAACAGACGAGTTGTGTCCTCTGCATTAGGTTGCCGGAGGTACTGTTCTCCGAACGAACCGATCACTGCTCTGCAGAACCTGTACATCGCTTCCAAGCCGGTAGACTCACGCATGCGCGTGTACTCATCTACGAAATCACTGGCAACGCCATATGCGAGCATCCTAATCGTTGTCGTGCATTTCTGGTACGAAGAGAGGCCTACCTTGCCAATTGCATCCACTTTCGCGCAGAAGTAGTCGTCGTAGAGCTTGACGCCATCCATTATCCGGCGGAACAACGGTCTGGACATCCGAAAATGACGGCGAAACAAGGCCGGCGGGAACAATGGCTTGGGTTGGAAGTAGTCGTTGAAGAGCTGGTCGTGGCCGCGTTCTCTTTTGCGGTCCAAGGCGGCCGCGCGCCCCGGCAAGGACCCCCAGTACACGTGGATCTGCGAGACAATGTGCTCGTGGATGATCAGCGCAGCCTCCATGAAAAATTCGTCGTCGGACTCCTCGTCTGACGACGTGTCGATGAAGTTCTTGAAGAAGTAGTCGTCGTCGCTGTCCGCCATGATCTACAGATGAAAAGGGACAAATTTTAGATCGCCCATTTCATCGAACACCTCGCAGGAGGAGGCCATCCAATGCGTCCATAGGGACCTGCAGGCCATGGCCGTCTCGGCCGACTTGCGGTCTGGAAACACGGTGCACGAGAGCTCACCTCCGGCGGCAACGGCGCTGCTGCGAACGGAGGGAGGTCTCGCGACGGTGAGAGGACAACAACGATGGCGACGGCGTCCTCCGACTCTGCTACGACGCGGCGAAAGCAGCGCGGGGCCGCGACCTATGCTTCCGCCCCGCTTGCCGGCGTCTCGACGATGGTGGCCGGTGTCGACACCGCTCCCAAATCGTCGGTCCTTGGGTGGCGGCGGAGCGGCGGGAGATGTGTGCGAGGGGTTTGTATTTTGGGAGACAGACAAGCGGGCCAGGGCGGACAAGGGGAGGACGCGAGCGACCAGCCTTCGGCGTCCGCGGCCACGCAAACTCGTCCCAGATTTGGGCCGGGTTTGGGTCGTCCCGGACGCAGCGACCATCCATTTTTGGGATGGGTCCGTGCGCTGGGCCGCGTTTTTGTCCGGGTGGACCCATCCGACGCGTGGGCGCAGGATGGGTCGCTCGGTTGGAGATGGGCATCTCTAACCGAGCGACCCATCCTGCGCCCACGCGTCGGATGGGTCCACCCGGACAAAAACACGGCCCAACGCGGCGACGCACCGCAAATGCGGATGGCTAGCGTCTGGAACAACGCTAACCCGACCCAAATCTGGGCCAGGTTTGCGTGGCCGCGGATGGCACGCGACGTCCGGGCGCATCAGGGCGCTGGGCTGATCGTCTCGCTTGGACCCACCTGTCGGTGATCGGAGAGGCTTATTAAATGTGGTCCCTCCAGTCCACTCCCCTTTCCACTGTCCACTCCCCGAGCGCAACCGCCGCCATGGCCCCGAAGAGACGGTTCGCTCCCGGAGCCAACGATGAGGAGGCTAGCAGCAGCCGCCGTCCTCCGCCGGCGTTGTGGCCGGAGGAAACCGCGGCGGCCTCCACATCGGAGAGGCCGCTCGCGGCGGCGCGGCATTGGTGCAACCGGCGCCGCTGCTGCTCCAGCCCAAGCCGGAGTCCTCGGAGGAGAACCCCACCTCCACGTCGCTATGCTCATCTCGATGGCAGAGGAGGAAGCGAAATGGCCGCAACTCCAAGCAGCCATTCGCACCTCCGCGCTGGAGGAGGAGGCCCGGCAGGCGGTGGAGGACGTCGAGGCCTGGGAGTTGTTCGCCTAGGCCCGTGCGGCGCGACGGCAGGAGGAGGAAGCGGCGCGGCGGCAGGAAGCCAGGCGCCGCGCGGAGGAGGAGCGGCGCGAGGAGCAGATGCGGCAGGAGGCCAGGCGCCGCGGAGAGGAGGAGCGGCGCCAGAAGGCCAGGCGCCTCGCCTGGCAGGAGAGGGAGCACCACCTCAGGGAGGAGGCGCAGCTCCGTGCTGCCGCGGTGCCGCTTCCTCGGGCGGCTCCGGACCCCCATTCCGCCTGGGAGGAGGCCCTGTGGTCTCAGTGGCCAGAGTCCCCGCCGCGGTCGAGCCACAACAGTGCCTCGCCGCCCGGGGACGTCGTCGACGCCGATGCCGACGACGCCCACAGGGACTAGGCGGCGCACCGGCGGCCACCGCGTCGTTGACCAAACCCTAGCTTAGGGTTTTTTAATTTGTTTTGAATTTTAAAGCCCATATAGAGGGCTTCTTTCGTTGGTTATTTGCCCAAAATAGGGCTATGTACAAATTTGACCAAAATAGGGCATATGCTTAATCAAATATCGTTTAAATTTACATTTTAATTTTTTTTTTTGTTTTTATTCGAATATGCGCTGCGTCCGCGCGTTGGGCGCAGTGTGCAACCCAAACGGACACGCGAACGCGGGCCGCTGTCCGAGTGTCCGCGCGGCCACCCAAACGGCCCAAAACTCACGGCCCAGCGCGTCCGTTTGGGTCGCCGGGTTGGAGATGCCCTAAGGGCGCATTCGGTAGGCTGCATGTCCCCTCGTTTGGATGCCTGGGCCGAGCCGCGTTGTTGCATCACACGGTTCTCAAAGCACCCTGATACATCTCCGACGTATCGATAATTTCTTATGTTCCATGCCACATTATTGATGATATCTACATGTTTTATGCATACTTTATGTCATATTTATGCATTTTCCGGCACTAACCTATTAACGAGATGCCGAAGAGCCGATTGTTGTTTTCTCGTTGTTTTTGGTTTCAGAAATCCTAGTAAGGAAATATTCTCGGAATTGGACGAAATCAACGCCCGGGGGCCTATTTTGCCACGAAGCTTCCGGAAGACCGAAGAGAAGACGAAGTGGGGCCACGGGGCGCCGCCACACTAGGGCGGCGCGGCCGGCATAGGGCCCGCGCGGCCCGCTGTGTGGGGCCCCCGTGACACCCTTTGACCTGCCCTTCCGCCTACTTAAAGCCTCCGTCGCGAAACCCCCGATACCGAGAGCCACGATACGGAAAACCTTGCGAGACGCCGCCGCCGCCAATCCCATCTCGGGGGATTCGGGAGATCGCCTCCGGCACCCTGCCGGGAGAGGGGAATCATCTCCCGGAGGTCTCTTCATCGCCATGATCGCCCCGGATCGATGTGTGAGTAGTTCACCCCTGGACTATGGGTCCATAGCAGTAGCTAGATGGTTGTCTTCTCCTCATTGTGCTATCATGTTAGATCTTGTGAGCTGCCTATCACGATCAAGATCATCTATTTGTAATGCTACATGTTGTGTTTGTTGGGATCCGATGAATATTGAATACTCTGTCAAGTTGATTATCAATCTATCATATATGTTGTTTATGTTTTTGCATGCTCTCCGTTGCTAGTAGAGGCTCTGGCCAAGTTGATACTTGTGACTCCAAGAGGGAGTATTTATGCTCGATAGTGGGTTCATGCCTCCATTGAATGCGGGATAGTGACGAGAAAGTTCTAAGGTCGTGGATGTGCTGTTGCAACTAGGGATAAAACATCAATGCTTTGTCTAAGGATTTTTGTGTTGATTACATTACGCACCATACTTAATGCAATTGTCTCATTGTTTGCAACTTAATACTGGAAGGGGTTCGGATGATAAACTGAAGGTGGACTTTTTAGGCATAGATGCATGCTGGATAGCGGTCTATGTACTTTGTCGTAATGCCCAATTAAATCTCACTATACTCATTATATCATGTATGTGCATGGGCATGCCCTCTCTATTTGTCAATTGCCCGACTGTAATTTGTTCACCCAACATGCTATTTATCTTATGGGAGAGACACCTCTAGTGAACTGTGGACCCCGGTCCTATTCTTTACATCTGAAATACAAATTTGCTCCTATTGTTCTTTACTGTTCTTTGCAAACAAACAATCATCATCCACACTATACATCTAATCCTTTGTTACAGCAAGCCGGTGAGATTGACAACCTCACTGTTTCGTTGGGGCAAAGTACTTTGGTTGTGTTGTGCGAGTTCCACGTTGGCGCCGGAATCCCTGGTGTTGCGCCGCACTACATCCCGCTGCCATCAACCTTCAACGTGCTTCTTGGCTCCTCCTGGTTCGATAAACCTTGGTTTCTTTCTGAGGGAAAATTTGCTGCTGTGCGCATCATACCTTCCTCTTGGGGTTCCCAACGAACGTGTGTATTACACGCCATCAAGCAATATTTTCTGGCGCCGTTGCCGGGGAACTGAAGAAAAGTTACACCACAAAGATTTCTATCTCCCACGTCAACTGCACGCCAGCAGACTGTTTTCTGGCGCCGTTGCCGGGGAGATCAAGACACGCTGCAAGGGGAGTCTCCACAATCCAATCTCTTTACTTTGTTTTTGTCTTGCTTTATTTTATTTACTTTCTTGTTTGCTGCATTATATCAAAACACAAAAAAAATTAGTTGCTAGCTTTACTTTATTTACTGTCTTGCACTCTATATCAAAAACACAAAAAAAAAATTAGTTACTTGCATTTACTTTTGTTACCATGTCTAGTTCTGCACCTGTTACTTCTTCACCTGAGGAATTAGTCTTCACTTTTAAACAAGGGGATGAGGAGAGTTTTAAAGATGCTTGGTCCAGAATTTTTACTTCTTATCGTAAAGCTGAACCTCAAATGACTCTAAGTTTGCTCCTTAGTAATTTTTATTTTGGTCTTATGATTCGCTATAGATATGCCTTGGATGTTGTAGTGGGAGGAGATTTCCTTCATTGCAATGGGGATCAAGCTTTTAATGCCATAAAGAAGTTGGTTGCATCACATGATTCAGCTAATAACTTTGATTCAGCCCTTATTAGCATTTATAATAGATTAAACACTCTTGAGACAAGTGCATCTCGCTTGAATGAAAATTATAGATATGTTCGTAACCATCTTGATCAAGTTTTAGTGAACTCTGAACCTTCATTATGGGATCCTACTATTAAAATTGTTATCGGTGACCAAACTCTTCATGCCAATTGTGATATTATGCCTGAATTTTGCCTAATGCCTAAGAGTATTCATGAATCTTTGAAACTTTGGGGATTCGTTGAAGGGGGAGAAGGAATAACTCTTATTGATAACTCTGTTATAATTCCTAAAGGAATAGCTGTGGGTGTGCATACAACCGTTCTTGGGAGAACAATATCCATTGATTATCTTGTTATTGAATGTGCAGGAACATGACAAATCACACTCGGAAGATCCTCTTCGAAACTATTGGGAGCAGTCATAGATATGGGAGAAGGCACACTAAAATTCACCTCTACACCCGGGGGTAGACATATATTCCCTAAATCAAAGAGTAAGAAAAAGAACAAGAAAGGTAAGGGTAAAGCCCAAGGTGATGTTGATGCTTCATCCCTCGATAACACTTGATATACACTTTCTGCGCCTAGCTGAAAGGCGTTAAAGAAAAGCGCTTATGGGAGACAACCCATGTTTTTACTACAGTACTTTTATTTTATATTTGAGTCTTGGAAGTTTTTACTACTGTAGCAACCTCTCCTTATCTTATTTTTGTGAATTGTTGTGCCAAGTAAAGTCTTTGATAGTAAGGTTCATACTAGATTTGGATTACTGCGCAGAAACAGATTTCTTTGCTGTCACGAATTTCGACCTGCCTCTCTCTAGGTAGCTCAGAAAAATATGCCAATTTACGTGCGTGATCCTCAGATATGTACGCAACTTTCATTCAATTTGGGCATTTTCATTTGAGCAATTCTGGTGCCTCAATAAAATCCGTATTTACGGACTGTTCTGTTTTGACAGATTCTGCCTTTTATTTCGCATTGCCTCTTTTGCTATGTTGGATGAATTTCTTTGTTCCATTAATGTCCAGTAGCTTTGTGCAATGTCCAGAAGTGTTAAGAATGATTATTTCACCTCTGAACATGTAAATTTTTATTATGCACTAACCCTCTAATGAGTTGTTTCGAGTTTGGTGTGGAGGAAGTTTTCAAGGATCAAGAGAGGGAGATGATACAATATGATCAAGGAGAGTCGAAAGCTCTAAGCTTGGGGATGCCCCGGTGGTTCACCCCTGCATATTTTAAGAATACTCAAGCGTCTAAGCTTGGGGATGCCCAAGGCATCCCCTTCTTCATCGACAACATTATCAGGTTCCTCCCCTGAAACTATATTTTTATTCCATCACATCTTATGTGCTTTGATTGGAGCGTCGGTTTGTTTTTGTTTGAATAAAATGGATCCTAGCATTCATTGTGTGGGAGAGAGACACACTCCGCTGTTGCATATGGACAAATATGTCCTTAGGCTTTACTCATAGTATTCATGGCGAAGGTTGAATCTTCTTCGTTAAATTGTTATATGGTTGGAATCGGGAAATGCTACATGTAGTAATTCTAAAATGTCTTGAATAATTTGATACTTGGCAATTGTTGTGCTCATGTTTAAGCTCTTGCATCATATACCTTGCACCTATTAATGAAGAAATACATAGAGCTTGCTAAAATTTGGTTTGCATATTTGGTTTCTCTAAAGTCTAGATAATTTCTAGTATTGAGTTTTGAACAACAAGGAAGACGGTGTAGAGTCTTATAATGTTTTACAATATGTCTTTTATGTGAGTTTTGCTGCACCGGTTCATCCTTGTGTTTGTTTCAAATAACCTTGCTAGCCTAAACCTTGTATCGAGAGGGAATACTTCTCATGCATCCAAAATACTTGAGCCAACCACTATGCCATTTGTGTCCACCATACCTACCTACTACATGGTATTTCTCCGCCATTCCAAAGTAAATTGCTTGAGTGCTACCTTTAAAATTTCCATTCTTTACCTTTGCAATATATAGCTCATGGGACAAATAGCTGAAAAACTATTGTGTTATTGAATATGTACTTATGCACTTTATCTCTTATTAAGTTGTTTGTTGTGCGATAACCATGTTCCTGGGGACGCCATCAACTACTCTTTGTTGAATATCATGTGAGTTGCTATGCATGTCCGTCTTGTCCGAAGTAAGGGAGATTTACCACTCATTTAATGGTTAGAGCATGCATAATGTTAGAGAAGAACATTGGGCCGCTAACTAAAGCCATGAATCATGGTGGAAGTTTCAGTTTTGGACAAATATCCTCAATCTCATATGAGAACATTAATTGTTGCTACATGCTTATGCATTAAAGAGGAGTCCATTATCCGTTGTCTATGTTGTCCCGGTATGGATGTCTAAGTTGAGAATAATCAAAAGCGAGAAATCCAAATGCGAGCTTTCTCCTTAGACCTTTGTACAGGGCGGCATAGAGGTACCCCTTTGTGACACTTGGTTACAACATGTGTATTGCAATGATAATCCTGGTAATCCGAGCTAATTAGGACAAGGTGCGGGCACTATTAGTATACTATGCATGAGGCTTGCAACTTGTAAGATATAATTTACATGATACATATGTTTTATTACTACCGTTGACAAAATTGTTTCTTGTTTTCAAAACCAAAGCTCTAGCACAAATATAGCAATCAATGCTTCCCTCTGCGAAGGGCCTTTCTTTTACTTTTATGTTGAGTCGGTTCACCTATCTCCCTCCACCTCAAGAAGCAAACACTTGTGTGAAGCTGTGCATTGATTCCTACATACTTGCATATTGCACTTGTTATATTACTTTACATTGACAATATCCATGAGATATACATGTTATAAGTTGAAAGCAACCGCTGAAACTCAATCTTCCTTTGTGTTGCTTCAATACCTTTACTTTGATTTATTGCTTTATGAGTTAACTCTTATGCAACACTTATTGATGCTTGTCTTGAAGTACTATTCATAAAAAGTCTTTGCTTTATGATTCATTTGTTTACTCGTGTCATTACCATTGTTTTGATCGCTGCATTCATTACATATGCTTACAATAGTATGATCCAAGGTTATGATGGCATGTCACTCCAGAAATTATCTTTGTTATCGTTTACCTGCTCGGGACGAGCAGGACCTAAGCTTGGGGATGCTGATACGTCTCCGACGTATCGATAATTTCTTATGTTCCATGCCACATTATTGATGATATCTACATGTTTTATGCATACTTTATGTCATATTTATGCATTTTCCGGCACTAACCTATTAACGAGATGCCGAAGAGCCGATTCTGTTGTTTTCTGCTGTTTTTGGTTTCAGAAATCCTAGTAAGGAAATATTCTCGGAATTGGACGAAATCAACGCCCAGGGGCCTATTTTGCCACGAAGCTTCCAGAAGACCGAAGAGAAGACGAAGTGGGGCCATGGGGCGCCGCCACACTAGGGCGGCGCGGCCAGCATAGGGCCCGCGCGGCCCTGCTGTGTGGGGCCCCCGTGACGCCCTTTGACCTGCCCTTCCGCCTACTTAAAGCCTCCGTCGCGAAACCCCCGTACCGAGAGCCACGATACGGAAAACCTTGCGAGACGCCGCCGCCGCCAATCCCATCTCGGGGGATTCCAGGAGATCGCCTCCGGCACCCTGCCGGAGAGGGGAATCATCTCCCGGAGGTCTCTTCATCGCCATGATCGCCTCCGGATCGATGTGTGAGTAGTTCACCCCTGGACTATGGGTCCATAGCAGTAGCTAGATGGTTGTCTTATCCTCATTGTGCTATCATGTTAGATCTTGTGAGCTGCCTATCATGATCAAGATCATCTCTTTGTAATGCTACATGTTGTGTTTGTTGGGATCCGATGAATATTGAATACTATGTCAAGTTGATTATCAATCTATCATATATGTTGTTTATGTTCTTGCATGCTCTCCGTTGCTAGTAGAGGCTCCGGCCAAGTTGATACTTGTGACTCCAAGAGGGAGTATTTATGCTCGATAGTGGGTTCATGCCTCCATTGAATCCGGGACAGATGACGAGAAAGTTCTAAGGTCGTGGATGTGATGTTGCCACTAGGGATAAAACATCAATGCTTTGTCTAAGGATATTTGTGTTGATTACATTACGCACCATACTTAATGCAATTGTCTCGTTGTTTGCAACTTAATACTGGAAGGGGTTCGGATGATAACCTGAAGGTGGACTTTTTAGGCATAGATGCATGCTGGATAGCGGTCTATGTACTTTGTCATAATGCCCAATTAAATCTCACTATACTCATTATATCATGTATGTGCATGGTCATGCCCTCTCTATTTGTCAATTGCCCGACTGTAATTTGTTCACCCAACATGCTATTTATCTTATGGGAGAGACACCTCTAGTGAACTGTGGACCCCGGTCCTATTCTTTACATCCGAAATACAAATCTGCTGCTATTGTTCTTTACTCGTTCTTTGCAAACAAACAATCATCATCCACACTATACATCTAATCCTTTGTTACGAGCAAGCCGGTGAGATTGACAACGACCTCATCTGTTTCGTTGGGGCAAAGTACTTTGGTTGTGTTGTGCGGGTTCCACGTTGGCGCCGGAATCCCCGGTGTTGCGCCGCACTACATCCCGCTGCCATCAACCTTCAATGTGCTTCTTGGCTCCTTCGGTTCGATAAACCTTGGTTTCTTTCTGAGGGAAAACTTGCTGCTGTGCGCATCATACCTTCCTCTTGGGGTTCCCAACGAACGTGTGTATTACACGCCATCAGGCAATATTTTCTGGCGCCGTTGCCGGGGAACTGAAGAAAAGTTACACCACAAAGATTTCTATCTCCCACGTCAACTGCACGCCAGCACACCCCTGGGACAGGCCCTGGAGGAACGTCCGGAATGGCAGTTTCTCCGGGGCCAGGCCCGTTGCAGCCAGAAGGTTGCACGCGTGGGGAAGGGAGGCGGAAACGCCGCGTCCCTTCGGGAACACGCGTCATAATTAGCATCACCGCTCCCCTCTCCTTCCTATCACTCATGACCGCACTCTCACCTCCCCCAAACTGTCACATCACCCGGCGGTTCCCCTCCCGCCGACCAATCCATCGGACCGCCGCACGGAGGAGCATCGGTACCGGAGGAGGATACCTCGGCGAGCAGCACCGCGACATCGGCCGCAATCTGCTCCGCAGTCTTCATCGGCATCTCGACTTCGCCCGTGACCTCGAGCTCGTCCTCGGCCGGAACAATGGCGGTAACGACCTCTCCTTCTCACCTTCGTACTCGTTCTGGCAGAACATGCCATTCTCGGGCATTTCCGACGACATGCACATTAGATCTACTAGGGTTTCCGTTAGGATAGCGTTCGGATTGTTGTTTGC
This sequence comes from Lolium rigidum, assembly GCF_022539505.1. Classification (NCBI taxonomy): domain Eukaryota; kingdom Viridiplantae; phylum Streptophyta; class Magnoliopsida; order Poales; family Poaceae; genus Lolium; species Lolium rigidum. The sequence continues at coordinate 256,878,386 of NC_061508.1, read as the reverse complement.
AAGGTGTTCGTCCCCATTTCTTGCTGTTCTTGTCCAGTTCCTTCTTTTCACGGTCTTGATTTGCTTAGATCTGTTACTCTAGTATCGGATTGCGGTAGATCCTTCCTAGACCGGGCTTTGGATTGGTGAAACTGGCAGATTGTACTGTGCATGCATAGAGGGGAAGGTTTTTCTGTTCGGGTTTAACATGTTGTGATTGTGGTGCGAAAGATTAAGCTGAGTCGCGCTAGTTTGTTCAGGCGCAAGAGGAGTGGGAGGACTTGAAGAACGAAGTTGCTATGCTCAAGAATATGCAGAGAACGCAAGCACAAGTGATGAGGGCTAAGAAACAGGAACGGGCGGCAGAAAAAAAAGGTTTTGGAGGCTGAGAAGATAAAGATAGAGTATGACATATACAATCTGCTTCAAGCGAACTTTGCAATCAAGGACAAGCTCAAGAGGACGAGGGCTACGTGTGACGAGTGATGAATGTGATGTAGAAGTACTGTACGAAAATTTGTAATGTGGCCTAAGTAAAAATTGTAATGTACCCTAAGTACCACTCGTAATGTACTCAATTTGAAGTTCTACTTGTGTTGTTTCTTGGTTGAACTAGGCCAATGATTATAACCTGAGATCATAGTATGAGGAGATGATTGATCAGAACCTATGGCATGACTTAACATGACCATGCCATTGGTTCCGTTCAAACATCTCCTACATATGTTCTCATTGTATGAGGCCTCTGATACCCTGGTTTGCATGTTTCTGCTTCTTCAGTTCTGCATTGGTAAATGATTCAACTACGTCACAATGGGTGCTGCCCTCAAACTTAGTCATGTGTGCCATATTATTGGCACACTAGACTTAGTTTGGGGACAGTCCCTTTGCCTGCCGTGTGATCCTACGTATGAGGCCTCGTTTTCGTATGTCTGGTGCATTGGCCAATGATTCAACAAAGGCACAATGGAAGGCTAGGTGGTGGCCTCAAACTTAGTCATGTGTGCCACTGTTGTAGCACAATACACTTAGTTTGTGGCCACTCCCTATGCCTGCCGTGTGAGCAAATGTATGAGGCCTTACTAATGTTATCAATGTCTGTTTTCATCTAAACTACTTGTGATCAGGCACACCTGTAATTGCTTGTGTTCTTCTGACAGAATGAGAAGATCATGCTTGGGTCACCAGCTGAGGTTCCCAGCGAGGGACCAGCTGTTTGAGCAGAAGCTCCGCGATTTCCTACCCCCTCAGCTCATTGAGGGGATAGCTAAGTGGAATGCGGCCGGTCAGGTGGGGCCGATACAAGTGCCTAGCACCGGGGGGCAGCAACTCGAGCTTCCACGTGTCACCATCTCCGGATCTGGTTACCCCGCAGCCCACCATCGCTGCGGTGCCCCCTCCCGCCGAGGCTACCAAGGCGCAGCCGGTGACGGTGGTGCTTCATAATGCACCCAAGCCGGAGAAGTTTGATCGGCCGGCCGCCGCCGCCCCTGTCTCGACATTAGCACAGCTCAACGCCATCACCAAGGTATTTAACTAATTAGTTATTCCATGCAATCTCCTTTATGTGTTTTGATATCCGAAGATCTAATTGGCAAAGAAGCATCATGGAAGGCCGGCTAAGGTCGGCCACTTCCACGAGGAGACAGGGTCGGACCACTTCCTCAAAATCATCTTCAAGCCCACCTTCGGCCAACTCATGATCCCTAAAGCTTTCGTCAAGTGGTTTGGAGAAATCCCTTCCAACATCATCCTCAGCACCAACACCGGATGCAACTGGAGGATGACTATGAGGAGAGAAGGCAATGACGCATTCATCGACCAGGGATGGATGGCCTTCACCGTCGCCCATCAGCTCAAGGTAGGCCAGTTCGTCACCTTCAGGAAGGTGTCCTCCTTGGAGTACAGTGTGGTCATCTTCGACCACACGTGCACTGAGGTGGTGAGAATTGAAGGTGCCCGTACCATGGAGATGACACCAGGTGCATCGTCTCCGAGCATCATGTCTGAAGCTAACATGGCACCATGTCGTGTCTAGTTGTTGGTCGTGTCTAGTGTGTTGAACTATGATCATGTCTGCCGTGTCCAGAACTATGATCGTGTCAATGTTTTGTCGTGAACTTGTGCCGTCTATGATCACTGCTAAGTTCTCTGTCGTCTATGATTGTGTTCTTACTTGTGCTATTGATCGCTGGTAACCTCACCACTGAAGGGAAGAGGTTACCAGAACCGGATTATGGGTTGCAACCAAACAGCAGGGGCGCCGTTCTAAGATGCTACAAGGCCTGAAAACCGACCTACCAAACGGCCAGAGCCCAAATCTCCACGGGGCGAAAAAATCTCTGTGCAGGTGATGACCCACAAGTATAGGGGATCGCAACAGTCTTCGAGGGAAGTAAAACCCAATTTATTGATTCGACACAAGGGGAGCCAAAGAATATTTGTAAGCCTTAACAGTAGAGTTGTCAATTCAGCTGCACTCGGAAACGAGACTTGCTCGCAATAGTTTATCG
>NC_061508.1:256826090-256875794 GCF_022539505.1 Lolium rigidum | reverse complement strand
TCTTCTCCACTAGTGAATATGATCAAGGAGAGTGAAAGCTCTAAGCTTGGGGATGCCCCGGTGGTTCACCCCTGCATATTTTAAGAAGACTCAAGCGTCTAAGCTTGGGGATGCCCAAGGCATCCCCTTCTTCATCGACAACATTATCGGGTTCCTCCCCCGAAACTATATTTTTATTCCATCACATCTTATGTGCTTTGCTTGGAGCGTCGGTTTGTTTTTGTTTTTGTTTTTGTTTGAATAAAATGGATCCTAGCATTCATTGTGTGGGAGAGAGACACGCTCCGCTGTTGCATATGGAAAAATATGTCCTTAGGCTTTACTCATAGTATTCATGGCGAAGGTTGAATCTTCTTCGTTAAATTGTTATATGGTTGGAATCGGGAAATGCTACATGTAGTAATCCTAAAATGTCTTGAATAATTTGATACTTGGAAATTGTTGTGCTCATGTTTAAGCTCTTGCATCATATACTTTGCACCTATTAATGAAGAAATACATAGAGCTTGCTAAAATTTGGTTTGCATGTTTGGTCTCTCTAAAGTCTAGATAATTTCTAGTATTGAGTTTTGAACAACAAGGAAGACGGTGTAGAGTCTTATAATGTTTTCAATATGTCTTTTATGTGAGTTTTGCTGCACCGGTTCATCCTTGTGTTTGTTTCAAATAACCTTGCTAGCCTAAACCTTGTATCGAGAGGGAATACTTCTCATGCATCCAAAATCCTTGAGCCAACCACTATGCCATTTGTGTCCACCATACCTACCTACTACATGGTATTTCTCCGTCATTCCAAAGTAAATTGCTTGAGTGCTACCTTTAAAATTTCCATTTTTTACCTTTGCAATATATAGCTCATGGGACAAATAGCTTAAAAACTATTGTGGTATTGAATATGCACTTATGCACTTTATCTCTTATTAAGTTGTTTGTTGTGCGATAACCATGTTCCTGGGGACGCCATCAACTACTCTTTGTTGAATATCATGTGAGTTGCTATGCATGTCCGTCTTGTCTGAAGTAAGGGAGATTTACCACTCGTTTAATGGTTAGAGCATGCATAATGTTAGAGAAGAACATTGGGCCGCTAACTAAAGCCATGAATCATGGTGGAAGTTTAAGTTTTGGACAAATATCCTCAATCTCATATGAGAACATTAATTGTTGCTACATGCTTATGCATTAAAGAGGAGTCCATTATCTGTTGTCTATGTTGTCCCGGTATGGATGTCTAAGTTGAGAATAATCAAAAGCGAGAAATCCAAATGCGAGCTTTCTCCTTAGACCTTTGTACAGGCGGCATAGAGGTACCCCTTTGTGAGACTTGGTTAAAACATGTGTATTGCGATGATAATCCTGGTAATCCGAGCTAATTAGGACAAGGTGCGGGCATTATTAGTATACTATGCATGAGGCTTGCAACTTGTAAGATATAATTTACATGATACATATGCTTTATTACTACCGTTGACAAAATTGTTTCTTGTTTTCAAAATGAAAAGCTCTAGCACAAAAATAGTAATCAATGCTTCCCTCTGCGAAGGGCCTTTCTTTTACTTTTATGTTGAGTCAGTTCACCTATCTCTCTCCACCTCAAGAAGCAAACACTTGTGTGAACTGTGCATTGATTCCTACATACTTGCATATTGCACTTGTTATATTACTTTACATTTACAATATCCATGAGATATACATGTTATAAGTTGAAAGCAACTGCTGAAACTCAATCTTCCTTTGTGTTGCTTCAATACATTTACTTTGATTTATTGCTTTATGAGTTAACTCTTATGCAAGACTTATTGATGCTTGTCTTGAAGTACTATTCATGAAAAGTCTTTGCTTTATGATTCATTTGTTTACTCATGTCATTACCATTGTTTTGATCGCTGCATTCATTACATATGCTTACAATAGTATGATCAAGGTTATGATGGCATGTCACTCCAGAAATTATCTTTGTTATCGTTTACCTGCTCGGGACGAGCAGCAACTAAGCTTGGGGATGTTGATACGTCTCCGACGTATCGATAATTTACTATGTTCCATGCCACATTATTGATGATATCTACATGTTTTATGCATACTTTATGTCATATTTATGCATTTTCCAGCACTAACCTATTAACGAGATGCCGAAGAGCCGATTGTCTGTTTTCTCGCTGTTTTTGGTTTCGAAATCCTAGTAAGGAAATATTCTCGGAATTGGACGAAATCAACGCCCAGGGGCCTATTTTGCCACGAAGCTTCCAGAAGACCGAAGAGAAGACGAAGTGGGGCCACGGGGCGCCGCCACACTAGGGCTGCACGGCCAGCATAGGGCCCGCGCGGCCCTGCTGTGTGGGGCCCCCGTGAAGCCCTTTGACCTGCCCTTCCGCCTACTTAAAGCCTCCGTCGCGAAACCCCCAGTACCGAGAGCCACGATACGGAAAACCTTACTGAGACGCCGCCGCCGCCAATCCCATCTCGGGGATTCGGGAGATCGCCTCCGGCACCCTGCCGGAGATGGGAATCATCTCCCGGAGGACTCTTCACCGCCATGGTCGCCTCCGGAGTGATGAGTGAGTAGTTCACCCCTGGACTATGGGTCCATAGCAGTAGCTAGATGGTTGTCTTCTCCTTATGTGCTTCATTGTCGGATCTTGTGAGCTACCTAACATGATCAAGATCATCTATCTGTAATGCTATATGTTGTGTTTGTCGGGATCCGATGGATAGAGAATACTATGTTATGTTGATTATCAATCTATTACCTAAGTGTTGCTTATGATCTTGCATGCTCTCCGTTATTAGTAGAGGCTCGGCCAAGTTTTTACTCTTAACTCCAAGAGGGAGTATTTATGCTCGATAGTGGGTTCATGCCTCCATTAAATCCGGGACGAGTGACGAAAAGTTCTAAGGTTGAGGATGTCTTGTTGCCACTAGGGATAAAACATTGATGCTATGTCCGAGGATGTAGTTATTGATTACATTACGCACCATACTTAATGCAATTGTCCGTTGTTTGCAACTTAATACCGGAAGGGGTTCGGATGATAACCTCGAAGGTGGACTTTTTAGGCATAGATGCATGCTGGATAGCGGTCTATGTACTTTGTCGTAATGCCCAATTAAATCTCACTATACTCATTATATCATGTATGTGCATTGTCATGCCATCTCTATTTGTCAATTGCCCGACTGTAATTTGTTCACCCAACATGCTATTTATCTTATGGGAGAGACACCTCTAGTGAACTGTGGACCCCGGTCCTATTATTTACATTTGAAATACAAATCTGCTGCTATTGTTCTTTACTATTTTCTGCAAACAATCATCATCCACACTATACATCTAATACTTTGTTACAGCAAGCCGGTGAGATTGACAACCTCACTGTTTCGTTGGGGCAAAGTACTTTGGTTGTGTTGTGCAGGTTCCACGTTGGTGCCGGAATCCCTGGTGTTGCGCCGCACTACATCCCGCTGCCATCAACCTTCAACGTGCTTCTTGGCTCCTACTGGTTCGATAAACCTTGGTTTCTTTCTGAGGGAAAACTTGCTGATGTGCGCATCATACCTTCCTCTTGGGGTTCCCAACGAACATGTGTATTACACGCCATCAGGGCTTTAAGTAGTCCAGAGGGGAGCGTCGGGGGCTGGCCGAGGCGGCCTCACCATATGGCGGCGCGGCCATGGGCCCACCGCGCCGCCACGTGGTGTGCGCGCCTCGTTGCGCCCTCCGTCACATCTTCTGGCTCCGTGGGTCTTCTGTAAAAATAGGCCCATTGCAATTATTTCCGGGGATTTTCCTGAAAGTTGATTTTCTGCACAAAAATAAGACACCAGGGCAATTCTGCTGAAAACAGCGTTAGTCCGTGTTAGTTGTATCCAAAATACACAAATTAGAGGCAAAACAATAGCAAAAGTGTTCGGGAAAGTAGATACGTTTTGGACGTATCAGCAGGCCACCAAACAAAGTCGCTTTTATGGCCCATGGCCCGTCTTGGACACGCAGGGGCTCCTTCCCGCTGCGCCAGTGATGCAGGAAATCGGCCCAGGCAACCAAACGCGCCCTAAGTGCATCTGGTCGTTGGATCGCTCATTTAGGGACACCGCATCTTAATGCCATGGCTTGGTGACGTTTCTCTTTAGTTGCATCCCCAAACACGACCTCTAAATATTTTTTAAAAAAATAATGTTTTCTTTATAATTTTGAAGATGTTTCGTTGCTTTTACATGGAAAAAGCATTGAAATGGCCGAAGAAAAACATCCAAAAACCTTGGAAGATACCAAGATAGGGCATACAAAAAAAACCTAGACTAGAGGTATGCCGACCCTCGTCTTCTTCGTCGTCGCCGGCGTCGCCGAAATCGTCATCGTGGTAGTGGATACGGCAAGACTCGTTGTCGAACACCTTCACGCTCATCTCGCAATCGCCTTCGTAGATGAAGTTCACCAAGCGACCAACCTCGATGTCATGGGCGCGGGCGAACTTCTTCTAGCCTGTGTGAAGGTACATCTTGCCTTCCCCATCGAACAAGACCTAAACGGTCCACCGGCAGACGCCGCAGCTTGCTTCCTGCAGGGTCACCTCGGCCGGCTCTGGCAGGCGAGCAATTCAGCGAACTTGTCTAGGAGCTTCTTCTTACCGAAAGGGTCGTCGTTGATGAGGATGACGAACTCGAATTACTTGTCGTGGGGGCAGTCCTATTCCTCGTGCGACACCAAGCGAGCAACACGACATCCCTTGCTGTTGTCACGGCCGCGACGGCTGCGTCCGCGGCTAGTTGAACCCTCCATGGAGCGTTTGTGGAGAAAGTTGGGTGGCGGCGTATAGGGTTGTGGATGTGTGGCGCTAGGGTTGTGTGTGACGGGCGATGAGCGGACACCCCATTTTATACGCCGGAGGCAGGTGAGGGGGCGATGGCGCGTATTAGCGCCGGCATGCAGGACAAGGAGCAAGGAGACGTCTCGCTGCACGTATGGGAAAACTGCAATGTCGATGCATAGAAATTAATTTGTGTTGGGCAGAGGTAGGTGAAGGGTGCGTGGCAATCCGCGTCACTAATGAGGTTGTCCCGCCACTCGCGACACGGATTTTGGTTCCGTCCATCGCCCCCGCAGCGTCTCCTGTGTAGCGGGGATGAGCTCGAGGCGCCGAACACCGTATTGGACCGCGCCAGATGGAAAAGGGTTTTGGGGCGCACGGCTAGGGATAGTCAAACGTGTAATGTCCCAGGTTTAGAGACAATCGAGGGGTAGATTTTAGAAAGGGATGTGCATTGCATCGTAAATTCAGGGGAAATTTCGCGCTTTTAAAAGAAAACTGCATCGAAGGGGGACAAGTTTCTCTCTCAACACCTTACAGGGTTAGGGTTTCGAGAGTGCGACAAACTTGCTTCTCATTCAACTAAGTTAGGGTTTTGAGAAGAGAGGAGAGTAGCTAGTGCATTACAACTTAAGTTGCATGATTGAATTCAAACACCAGTTGTGTTTGAATTTCAAATTCAAACACCATATGAATATCTCATAATTCAATATTGAGGTAATTCTTTAAACAAATTATAAATAATAAAAAATACCAATAATACAACTAATAAGTAAAGCTCATTAGAGAAAATTGGAGCTTTATTGATAACCACACAAGATACATTGTCTTTACAATATTCATAATTGAAATATAAAATATTACAACACATTACAAGAATTGAATAAAGGGAAAAAGAAGAAAGAAAATTACAAATTAATTAAATGACCTAAACTACATTGTTGATCTTCATGAATTCCTTGATCAAGATGATTTTGAGTTTCATCTTGATCATCTCCAAGTTCCCTGCAAACACACAAAGAAGATAAACAAGTTATGCCAAGTGGCAAAGCCACTTGGCAGATTAGAAAAGAAGTAAAAATGGTGGATAATACCACAGCTCTGCCGAGCTGATCCTCTCACCAGCCCAAGTCCCAAGCACCAGGTACACACACACACTAGCTGCTCGCACAGCTAGTTTGCATGCACAACAGCACCACACACACAGTGAGTCACCAACAAGTGCCAAGCACTGTTGTCGACCAAGAGAACCAAGTGAGGGCCATATAAAACCTTTTCCACCGCCTGAACTCAAGCAGTTCATCAGCAGCAACTCACACGGGTAAGAACACAGCAAGAACACTTAGAACAGGAAGAACAGCAAACCACCAGAAACCATCCAAGGACAGTTTCACCAAGAACTGTCAACTGTGAGCAAGCACCAGATGGAGTAGAGCAAGCTCAAGCTAGCCAGGAGGAGCAGGGCAAGTTTAAGTCATCAGCCAGAAGAAAATCCTCTACACCAACAACTTAATCTAGGAGCTAGAGTGAGGTATAAACAAGAAATCATGGGCAAACATCTGTTTTGCTCATAAATAAGCATGTGCATAACACCTACACAAGCCAGAGGGTAAGATTACCCAAGTGCATCATCATTTGGTGTTAAAAACCATTTGATGCTGGCAAAAAGGGGATTAAGCCAGAAGAGAATCATCCTAGGGAAGAAATGGTCAAGCCCAGTGTATTATCACTGAGGCAAACCAAAGAATCCAGCAAGGTAATGATTCATAGCTAGCCTAGCCCAACTCACCTAGCACTACATGGTTCACTAACCATCAGACAGATAGGCAACATGTGCCTATTCTAGTCTGTCAACAGCAAAGAGCACTGGAAATCCAACAAGGAATTGCCAGTGATGCATTCACTAAGCCACAACAACCCAACAGGAGTGGGAGCTTCCTGAACAGCAAAGAATTGCTGTTAAGGCCACCTCAACCACTCAAACAACCCAAATCACAAGCCTTGCACAGTTATCATCACCCAGAAGGGTTCAAATGGAAGGCTAGGGTACACAACCAAGTGTTGGCATCCATCTAGCCCTGCCACAGTAAATAGGATGATCACAACTGCAAGCAGTTCACATCATTTATCCATTCAACAAAGCAAGTCAACACAGATAAATGAATTACACAAGCAATTGATGCAACAGAACCTTGCTGATGATCCAATGGATCACTGCAAGCATCAACAGATGCTTAAGCAAGCACCATCACACACCAGGCCAAGCCTGTGTGATGCACACACAACATAGAGTGAGCAACAGTGAGGCACAGACACCAAAGAGCAGCCTTTACAAGAAACTGATGATCATATGAACACCAGAAGCTTGCTAGAGCATGCTACTGCATGCTAGAACTCGTTCCAAGTATTAACACATGGACAGATAATTAAATTAAACATATAACTGAACAATTGCATCACAAATAAGTGAATTAGGCAGCACAATTGTATCCAGAAGCACTCCATCAAAGGAAGGGGCAGTTAAATTAACAGCTAGGCTCAAATGAGCATGTCCATGAATTAAAGCACAGATAATATCACATCAGGAGAACTGGCACTTGCCAAAGGCAAGGATCATCATAGTATGATCAAGCCAGGGGCAAGCAATTGCATATACAGGAGAGGCATGGTATACAGAGCAACAGCAGGAGCCACTAAATTACACAAAGCACCACAGCATGCTCATGAGCAAGAGCTCATGAGTTGCAACAGCAAGTAATGGAGAAAGAACAGCACAGCACAGCAGCCTAGAACCATGGCAGATGCACAGCAGCAGCACAACAGCACAACAACACAGCACAGCGGCATACGCGCATCCATAGCAAGCACAGCGCAGAGCACATAGGTGCAGGAGCAGCATCAGCACAATCAGACGGATGCCAGGGCATCCAGAGGAAGGAGAAGGGGTAGAACAGGTAGCAGAGGAGGAAGGAGGAGGAGAGAACACTTACAGGCGAAGCAGATGAGCACGGCCATGGCGGCATGGCGGCACACGCCGGGCGAACAGCGGCGCCAGGCCAAGCCAAGCCAGGCACCACCTCGCCGCAACGCCCGCGCAACCACGGCGAGGCACACAACAGCGCCTCGGCGCCAGGAGCGTCGGCGGCGACGAAATCGCCGCGGCACACCACGACAGGCATGCAGAGGCGATGGGGACGAGTCGAGGAGGCGGCGAAACACAGATCTGCGCGGTGGATCTAAAGCGCCGTCGAACGGCGGTTCAGATGCGCCACATCTCGCCGGCAGTGACGGTCGGAGTTGGCCGGAATAATTCGGCGGAGGCGCAGGCGACCACGGCATCGCGGGAGCGAGAGAGCTAGGGTTCGCGGGGAAGAGAAGGGAAGGGGACGGGTGCGTCCGACCGAGCCCAACGTACGGCTCGGGTTAGGGTTAACCTGCTGGGCCACCCTGACAGGTGGGCCCAGGGGCATTTTTGGTATTTCATAATTCCAATTAAAACAGAAACTTTGAAAATGCATAGAAAATGTTAAATAGCTCTAAAAAAATAATTAAAAATATGAAAACCACTCAAAATAAAATTCTCTATCATAATAAAATATGAAATGGAATTTTTCAAGACAAACATGATTAAGCTCAAATTTGATGATTAAAATAATCATTAAAATCACACCTTATATTTTCAATAATGAAAATAAGTCCATCAATGCTTTTGGACTTTAAAAACACCTTGACAACATTCCAAGGTTGTATTTTACCTTAAACAAAGTATCCCTAAATCATTCTTAGTATTAACCTCTCACATGAAATGATAAAACATCGGAAGGGGGGAACAAACCCTAAAAATGGAATCATGCATAAATGCTTCTTTAACCATTGCCCTTATCGGACAATGATGCTTTTTTTTCAGCAACAGAGGACAAGGGTCAGTCCACACCATCCAACTGCAACACTTTGCAGTGTTCAAGCAAGTTCATCACTTGCTCATGTCATTCGAGTATTTTTACCAAATTACTTGCAAAGTACTATGTTTACCACTATTGCATAAAAAGCAAAACCACTATTTTCGTAACTATGAATATGACTAAGTGGTGGGCAATGGAACCATGGATTGTGTTGATATGGTGGAGGTTCCATTGCAAGGGTTTATATCCATCTAGGATTAAACAACAAATGTCGTCCAAGTGATTCTTGTGCCCGTAATACCCGTGTTAACCATAAGATCTGGAGTGGGACGGAATAGTCAATCGTATTTCCACCTCTTGTACATCAACGGACGCGCTTTACCGTAGACACTTGTAATCTTTCGGGGGCAAGAGGTAGGCTGGGGAAGCCAAAAGTTCCCCACGACATTGTCCGTAGACACTTGTCGCCCGAGGAGCAAGCGGTAGGCTGGGGAAGCCAAAAGTTCCCCACGGTTATTGCGGTCTATGATGGGTTGCAGCTACCGGCGAAGGAGTTTATGGTACGAGCCCAGAACTGTTGTCGTGGCCGGGGTCCATCCTTAATTGGTATAACGGGACCGGCGAGGACCCAGGGTCGGGGTATGCAACAAAGGGTGGGTGTGCGAGGTAGCGGAGGAATATGATTGGCTATGACCTTATACCGGGCCTCACACCAAAGGAAGTGTGGACGGGTCGCCCCCGGTTGTCACCAAGGTTAAGATCTCTTATGGGTAAAGAAACACACCTCTGCAGAGTGTAATGAATCGTGACTTGTCACTCCCTGTTCAGGGATTTGGAACTGCGAACGCTGCCGGAAAGGAACTCCATGAAGTTCTAGTAAACCGGTGAAGGCTGACGGACATAGTTCTTTGGAATAAAAGCAACCTCTTGAAGAAATGTTTATCAAAAACTGCATTGGTATTAGACTTTCTGGTCTAATATCGTAGCTAGTGCATTAAACACCTCTTTTCTATAATGAACTTGTTGAGTACGCTCGTACTCATACCACTCTTAAATCCCTCGCTTAGATTGTCTGAATCATCTGGAGGAGGACAACGACAACCCTGAAGGAGCCGAAGTCATCGGCTATGAAGAACCAGACCTCTCTGGAGGTGTTGAAGGTGTAGACTACCTTATAGTCTACGGAACCGGGGAGGGTTCCGGAGGAGAGCAGGCTTAGACTTACCTAGTAGTAATAGTATCCGAGCAGTACGAACTCTTAGTACTTAACTGCTCGAGAAGAATAAATGTATAATCTAGTAAGACTTTCATATTGTAAGTTAAGTTGTGTTCGCCTCGAACCCAGGAGTATTCCTCTTAGGACCCAAGAGGAGCTCCGAGATGATATGTATATGTTGTTTGTAATAATAAATGAATGAGTTATGGAACTGCTATGTTCTGTTGTACCACTCTGAGGGATGTAATATTTGCGGATTGGTACTTCGTGAATGTTATATCAACGACTGGCATACTACAACATGCAGTGGTATGCAGGGTCACCACAGTTGGTATCAGAGGAAAAGCTTTGACCTTAGGTTGGAACCTAGTAAATGGGACGAAACGTTACGAGTCAAATAGGATTAGTAAAGAATTCTCTAAAAATATGGTGTATATTCACTTGAGAATAAAACAATCATTTGTTTTAGTGCGATAATTCTTTATTATCTCTATTATGATGCATTATTACTAATATTGTATTCTTTCTATTCTACAGCCAACTATGGCAAGTTCACGTCCGGGACGTACCGTGAAAGTGAAGCCATCAAACTTGAGTGAATACGACGGAGGACTCGCAGACATTCTTCGTGCTATGTTACTTGAATTTGGGTGCGATCCCCAAATCCAAGTAATGAAATACTGGTACTACGATGGTCCAGTATTGGCGAAGTGTAGGGTAGGACTAAGACTTCCAGAATCCCTAGGAATGAGTGTAGTGATGCCAGCAGGTGAGGCTAGAACCATCAACAAATCCTACCACATAGCCATAATGAGAGCCATCACTGATATTCGGGAGCATAAGATGAAGGAGCTTATGGGTTCCGAATTCGCTCATATTCCTCATATGGAGGAGGAAGATGATCCTATGCTTAACCACTTCAAGCTTGCAAAACGGAAACCAGCAGAAGCCGCTAAGTACATGGATAACAGTCGCAACCTACTGTCATTGTTCTTTCAGTTGAACCGACATTTTTCGGGAGCAATTGACACAATGCTGGAAGAGTTCACTGAGCCCAAGGAGGAGACTAAGGGGAAGGAACCAATGGAGAATGAGGTTCACACACCAGTTTATTCAGCTGGTGATTACATTAGTATTGACCATCCCGAACAACAAACCACACCCATTACACCTGGGTACTTTCCTAGTAATTCCCATGGAGGATATGAGGGTGGAGAGGAATCCGGAAACAATCAGCGTTCCGAGACTCCTACAGAAAACTCCACAGGTTGGCGTTGGGGATCAGATACTGGAACCCATAGTGATTCAGTTAGATATAAACCTGAGATGAATGAGGACGCCACAACCCAGAACCAGAACTATCAGGTTAATAGGGGAGATGATGAGGAGTATCCGATACTGATCGAGTCGGATACAGATGGTGGAAATACCTATGGCGGAGTCACAGGGGAGTACACCCGATGGGTGGATTATGATGCATTGAATGACTAGTTCATGAACACAGATTTCTCCCTGGGATCATCCTCTGATTCCGACTACCAGCCGACGAGAAGACCCTATGTTCCAGATTCTGTCAGGAGGACTACACGTTCGACCGGATGGAAGCCTGGGATGTACCGGGAGTGAAGCACGACTAGAGACCACCATGGGAGGCGAGACTACAATACAGTAGTACCACATGTATTGTAGTATGTAATATTTTGTAGAAATTTGTACATATACTTCAATAAGTGAGTTTGCATACTCACATCGCTACTGGGTATTGTAATAAACCACTTAAGTATGTATATACATGGTATATGTTTTGTATGATTTGGATTTGCTTCTTGATTTCCATTGCGTGACTAGTTCTGTGCACAAAGTTGAGCTCAGAAAACTTGCGCCTGGAGTAACTATGAGTACCACTTTGTGTTGCAGAACTAGGGGAATATGTCGGGAGCGACGGGTGAGGAGAGTGAAGCACAGCGCCTCGAGCGCGAGGCCAAGCAGAAGGAAGAGGCTGATGAAGCAGCCAGAAATCAGTTACCACCACCACCACCACCCATGACACAGCAGAATTTCCTCCAGTACATGAAAATGTTGGAGGAAAGGCAACGTATGACAATGGAGCAGCAAAACAAGTTCTTCCAGGAGCTGCTTCAGCAGAACAGGGTGGAGAGGCCAGAAAACCAGGGAGTCACTTTGTCGGACTTCCAGAATACTAAGCCAATATCCTTCGCATACGCGCCCTAACCTATGGATGCGGAGGATTGGCTGATGGATACTGAGCGTAAGCTCAACACAGTTGGATGCAACGACCTGGAGAAGGTCAGATATGCAACACACTTGTTGTGTGGACCCGCCGCATCTTGGTGGGATAACATAGTAGCCGTTTATCCGGCTGAAAAGGTGTTTACATGGGAAGAATTCAAGAGGAAGTTCAGGGAATCCAACGTCCCTGAAAGTATAGTGGAATTGAAGCGTCGAGAATTCGAGAGTCTTGAGCAGAAAGATAAGGCCATCCTGACTTATGTCAGGGAGTTTTCAAAGCTGTCCCGGTATGCCGTGGAGGAGGTCAACACTGAGGACAAGAAGAAGAAGAGGTTCTTGCGGGGATTAAGTCCCCAGTTCAAGGTACATCTCAGAATGATGAGAGCGACAGAGTTCCAGGAGTTGGTGGATGTAGCCATCACTCTTGAAGATGATTTCAAGCAGCTGCAGGAGGAGAAGAGAAAGAAGGCCAAGTTCGAGCCTAAGAGATATATCAGCAACAAGCCCAATACCAGCTTGAGTTTCAAGCCAAGGTACAATAACAACAACCAGAGGAGGAACCATGGATTCCAGCCTGCAAACCAGATATTTTGCCGAAGCTGTGGGAAACCAGGACACGTTTCCAAGGATTGCAAGAGGCCAAGGATAATATGCTTTGGTTGTCGCGAGGAAGGACACATGCTTAGGGATTGCCCTAAGAAGAAGAATGGAGGAGGTCAGTCAGGAGGAGGAGGAAGTCGTGGAGGAAACACCGGAGGGAACTGGAAGAACAAGAAACCCTTCGGCAAGTTAAACTGCACCAGCTTGGAGGAGGTGGTGAACTCCGATCAGGCAGTGATAGGTACGCTCCAGATACTTACTCATCCTGGCAAAGTACTTTTTGATACTGGTGCAACTACATCATTCATTTCTCAGCAATTCATCATCAAACATGGGATTAGTTGCACTAAGTTAGATACACCTATAACCATACTTTCTGCGGGGGGAACGATAGTAGTAAACCATACCAAACAAGGACAAGTCATTATTATCAATAAATGCGCGTTTGACGCAGACCTGTTCATTTTACCGATGAAGGACATTGATGTCATTCTTGGTATGAACTGGTTAGAGGCAAATGGAGCATCGATCGACTGTGTGAACAAGACAGTGTCTTTGAAAAGCCCCGATGGAAGTAGAATGATCTACCAAGGAGATAAGCATACACAGATTGAAGTAGAGCTACAGTTGAATAGCATGAAGGAAGTGAAACTGGAGGATATACCTGTAGTGAATGAATTCCAGGATGTTTTTCCTAAGGAATTACCTGGAATGCCACCAGATAGGGAGATAGAGTTTACTATCGACCTAATTCCAGGAACAGCTTCGATTGCTAAAGCACCATACAAGATGGGGCATGTTGTGGGTATATTTTATGGGTATATCAACGGCATGGCCTAGATCCGGCAAGCCCGGGTGGCCCATAGTCGGTGGTGAGGCATGTGGCCCATCGGGCGGCCCAGTTGCTGTAGATCCTGAAGGATGAAGTCCAGCCCAGGAACAGGAAGCCGGATCTCAACCGACCTACGAAGGAGGCCGGATCCGTGACAGCCCATGAAGTATCCGGATCCAGCACGTTCTTAGAGGAAGGCGGATCCTTGACGTACACGGCAAGATATTGTACCGTAGTTAGGCAACTTGTATTCCGGCTAGGACTCTCCATGTAAACCCTAGATCCATGCGCCTTTATAAGCCGGATCCCGGGAGCCCTAGAGGCACAACCACAACTCATTGTAACAACGCGAAAGCGCCCAGATAATTCCAGACAAGCAGCAGTAGGCCCTGTCATCGTGCAGGTGTTCCGAAGCTGGGTAAATCGCGTACCACCGTCCCGTGTGCACTCCACCCTATGGCCCCTACTTCTTCTCCCCCTCGTGAGGATCCCTCCTCCGAGGTACCGTCGATTAGGCAACGACAGTTGGCGCCCACCGTGGGGCCCGCGGCGTCTGGAGGCCGGAACCGGGAGGGTTCCGCCATGGGAAGCTACGACGACACCATCGCTGTGGGGCGCGTCCTTTACGCCGGAAATCTGCCGATCGTCCCTCCGGATGAGTGCTGGATTCCGGCTAAGACAGACCCCGTTAAGCTCTCCATCGTCCCAGTTGGCGTCATACACATCTTCATCGGGGAAACTGTCGATTCCGACGGAAACCCGCTGGTAAGTAGCGCTGACGCGACCGCCGCCGAGCAGGACGCAGTCGCGAAGATCCAATCTGAGTCGCAGGAACTTTCCAAGAAAGATTCCGCCTTAGATCTGGAAATTTCAAAACCCACCCAATCCGCTCCTGAGCAGGAGATAAAGGTGGAAGACCAATGACGATCCGCCTGGGTTTCCCAGGTGTTAGAGAAGCAAAGGTGTCACTTCGTGCACTTCTTGGCCCATACCGCCGGAACCGCCCCTCAAGAAGACGGAGCTGGTCCTGAGTAGGTCGAGGCACCGGAAAACAACGTTGCTCCGGATCAGCAGGAGGCTGTCGGAGAAAGCGGAACTCCGGTGGAAGAATCAATTTTGGGTAACCTAAGCCCAATTTCCGGGGATACCATGGACACTGAAGAGTTCGATCGTAAGGTAAAAGAATACGGATACGGTGAGCAACCCGACGCCGATTCCGCCCAGCCCATGCAGGTTCTCGCAACCGTAGCACCGCTGGATCAGCAGGAACGCGAAGATGAAAACACCGCCTCCGATCCAGGACCGTCCAATGTAGGATCCCCGTTAGATCGGGAGCATCCATACGAAGACGTCCTGTCCCCAGAAGAGATAGTCGTGCAAGCTCGCATGGATTTAGTGGCGAAATCTGATATCCTCAACAAACCCATAACTCCTGGCGACGCCGCAGATCCGGAGGCTTTAGAGGCCACGAGAAAGGAGATGCTGGCCACAGCCAAGAAGTTCGCCAATACCGCAGCCGCAATAATGGATGAGAGGGTAGAAGCCGCAAACTTGATGGATCGTTTCGAAAGACAGGATCGCGAAATCACTGAAACACTCGAGCACGTCAAGAGCATGAGGAAAGAGTGGGAAGTAAAGATGACCTATGCGCATGCGGAGGCTGATCGGATCATTAGAGAAGCAATCCCGCCCCGCAGGATCAACTTCGCCACCCCTGTAGAGCAGCAGCCGCTCGAAACTCCAAAGGATAACATGCAAAAAGCTGCGGAGCTCCTGAAAAAGAAGGACGAAGAGGTTGATATCAACTACGTCCGCAAACTTGTTGCTTCAGCAATGCAGCAGCAAAGCAAGGCGGATACCTCGCGCAGGTTGGAATCCAATCCGCATCACTGTGTATCTACCGCGCAGAAGGACGCCCATGCCAATCGACATCCCGATGATGAATCGCGCACCGGATCCACGGAGCGTAGAAGAAAAGCAAGGGAACACCCAAATCCGATCCCCGTACCATCAAAGACACCTCCGTCAGATCCGAAAAAGGGAAAGGATGCAATGTACGCTGGCAGGAACAAGTACCGGAACCCGTCACCTCCGCCTAACGGGTACCCGCGTCCCCCGCCTCCGCGCCGCCGCAGTCCAGCCGGAAACACCAGGCCCCATGGGGCCGGTGGAATCCACATCCGCGACATGCCGCCGCCGAGGACCAGGGAGCGCACGCCGGAACCACGTCGGAACCAGAACAACGATCGTGAATCCGAGCCCAGAAGGAGCCGGAACAATGATCGCGAACCTGAGCTCAGGAGGAGCCGGAATGCTGAGCGTGAGCCCGAGCCTCGTTGAAGCCGGAACGACGGAGGAGACTATCACCAAGGTGAAGGTAGCCACCGAAGCCGGAGCGAGCCAAGGGAAGACCGCCGGGAATCTGAAGGCGGAAGCAAAAAATCTCACAGGCCCCCTCGCAGGTCTCCTTCACCACCACCAAGTGGCGGAGGCGGAGGCGGTGGCCGGAGATCTTGCTCCCGCTCAAGAACCCCAGGAGGCGGCCCCACGTGATGCCCGGGAACGCCTCAATGAGTACAAAACTGATTACATTGGCCCAAAGTGCTTCGGCGGGATGATTCGAGAGGAACCAAAGCCAAGGATGAACCTCAAGCTACCCGGAAATCTGAAGAATTATGATGGCACGGAAAGGCCGGATACCTGGATTGAGGATTACTATAATGTTGTAACCTTCGCCGGAGGAACCCCTGATATCGCCTGCCGCATGCTTCAGTTGTACCTTGTAGGTCCAGCCCGGATCTGGCTCAGTGACCTCGAGAAGAACTCCATCTTTTGCTGGTTTAACCTGAAGAACGCCTTTGAGAAACACTTCAGGGGCACATACAAGAGACCTGCCACAACAAGCGACTTACAGGCATGTATCCAGAAAAAAGGTGAAACATCGAGGAATTTCCTCACCCGATGGTTGGCATGCAGAAACGAGTGCGAGAACGTCGATAACCGCACAACAATGCACGCCTTCATTGGTGGCTTGCAGCGAGGAGGACTGCTGCGGCACAAGCTAACCTGCTTGGTCAATGCAAACAAACTAACGTTGGATGACATGATCACCATCGCCAGCGATCAAACCGCCGCCGATGACGACGCAGGCGGAGATCTAGCAGCTACAGTAATTCCCCTACATCAGCAAAAGAAGAACCGTGATAACGGCAGCAGCAGCGGCTCCAAGCGGAAAAATCCCCCTGATGACCAAAAGAGTGGCGGATCCGACTTGATCGCCATGGCCTTCCAGCGCGGAGGCCAAGGAGGCGGAAGAGGCCGCGGCCGCGGAGGCGGAGCTGGAAGGGGCCAGCAGCGTGGTGACGAGGTCACAGCTGCCGGAACCCGCGCTCCCCAAACTTATGAAGAGTACAGAGACATGCCTTGCCTGGCCCATCTGGATCCGGCTACAGGGAAGTCTACTCACACCAACCGCAACTGCAAGTGGGTCAATGATCTCAAATCTGACCCGGAAGCAGGATACAAGCGAGCCCACAAGCACCGCCCACGCGGCAAAGGAGGCAAGGGCAAGAACAAGGACAAGGAGGAAGACAGTTCCGAGGCGATGGACGAGGACGATGCTTCGCCGGATCCCAAAGCCGGATCCGCAGCTAAACCCAACCCCTTCGATAAAAGAGTGCGGGCGCATACCACACCTTCCTTGGAACCCCAACAGTCCGTGCAAGCAAATCAGCTCTCCGGATCCCGAACGCCACGGTCCCGGGCTGTGCCGCAGTATGTCAGGTGGTCGAAAACTCCGTGTACGTTTGATAGAAAGGATCATCCTACTGTCATTCCGAAAGAGTGCTACGCCTTGGTTGTAAGTCCCCGTATCGATGGGTATGATTTCTCCAAGTGCCTCATGGACGGCGGAGCCAGCCTGAACATCATGTACCTGGAAACATTGGAGCGGATGAACCTTACCAAGGAACAGCTCAAGCATAGCACCACCGAATTTCATGGTGTGGTTCCGGGTAAAAAGGCAAATTCCTTGGGAAGCATCAGACTTCCCGTGGCTTTCGGCGATGCAAATAACTTCCGCCAAGAAATGATCACGTTTGAGGTCGTGCCCTTCAAGAGCTCCTACCACGTCATCTTCGGCAGGCCCACCTACCACAAGTTTCACGGAAGAGCGTGCTACATCTACAAAAAGCTCAAGATTCCGGGTCCAAAAGGTATGATTACCATATCCGGAGACTACAAGAAGGCTCATGAATGCGAGTTAGGCGAAGCCGCCTTCGCAGAGTCTGTGATATCTGGAGAGGAGCTGCAAGGCTACGGAGCCGCGGTGGATCCGGCCGAGATGCAGACCACCAAGAAGCAGATCTCCGAACAGAAGACCTCGTTCAAGGCCGCGATAGAAACCAAGAAGCACGACCTCATTGTAGGCGACGGCTCTAAGCAAGTTTCAGTCGGAGCCACCATGGACCCCAAATAGGAAGACGCGCTCGTCGAGTTCCTTCGCGCTAACATGGATATCTTCGCATGGCAACCTTCTGACATGTCCGGAGTACCTAGGGAACTTGCCGAGCACTACCTCAACATAAATCCGGGGGCTAAACCGGTGAAGCAAGCTATGCGACGCTTTGGAGACAAGAAGCGCCGCGCCATAGGAATGGAACTAGCTAAGTTACTAGAGGCAGGTTTTGTAGTAGAAGTTATCCATACTGATTGGGTCGCAAATCCCGTCCTTGTACCCAAAAAGAACACTGAAATACTAAGAATGTGCATCGATTACTCCGGCTTGAACAAGCATTGTCCGAAGGATCCGTTCCCTTTGCCGCGCATTGACCAAGTCATTGATTCGACGACGAGGGCGGAACTTCGTGTTTTCTTGACGCATATTCCGGGTATCATCAGATCCGGATGAAGAAGTCCGACCAAAAGGCGACCTCGTTCATCACCCCCTTTGGCACTTACTGCTATGTCAACATGCCCTTTGGTTTGAAAAATGCAGGTGCCACCTACCAACGTACGATGCAGCGGTGCTTGAAGGACCAAATTGGCCGGAACGTGCATGCTTACGGCGACGACATCGCGGTCATGACCCGGAAAGGATCCGACTTGATCAGCGACCTCACAGAAACCTTCGAGAATCTTCGTCGGTACAAGATGATGTTGAATCCGCTGAAGTGCGTCTTTGGCGTGCCAGCCGGAAAACTCCTTGGCTTCATCGTCTCTCACAGAGGCATTGAGGTTAACCCAAAAAAAAATCAAGGCAATCCTGTGTATCAAAAGGCCAACTTGTCTCAAAGATGTGCAACGACTGACGGGTTGTGTTGCAGCAATCAGTAGGTTTGTTAGCCGTCTTGGCGAGAAGGCGTTACCTTTGTACAAGCTGTTGAAGAAAACAGACAAATTTGTCTGGGACGACGCAGCAGATGCAGCGCTTAAAGGATTGAAGGAAATACTCACCTCTCCACCTATCTTAGCAGCTCCAGAAGAATCAGAGCCCATGCTCCTATACCTGGCAGCTACCAACAAAGTCATCAGTCTCGTCATCGTGGTAGAGCGAAAGGAAGAAAGTCACGAGTACGGAGTCCAAAGACCTGTCTACTACATTAGCGAGGTTCTAACGGAATCCAAGCAAAGATATCCTCACTTTCAGAAGCTAGCCTACGGCGTGTTCCTAGGAAGCCGGAAGCTGAGACACTACTTCCAAGAGCACCCAATAACAGTTGTGAGCAAAGCTCCACTGTCAACGATTCTCAACAACGCTGACGCGACTGGACGCACAGCAAAATGGGGCATCGAATTATCCGCCTTCGACATCGCATACAAAGCTAGGACCGCGGTCAAATCCCAAGTCTTGGCAGATTTCGTTGCAGATTGGACAGAGGCTCCGGATGCAAGTCTGGAGCCGGAACCAGAAACATGGGTCATGCACTTCGATGGATCCAAGCAGCATCAAGGCTCAGGAGCCGGAGTCACCCTGAAGTCCCCTACCGGAGAAGAACTGCAGTACGTCTTGCAGATTCACTTCGAAGCTACAAATAACATGGCGGAATACGAGGCTCTACTACACGGTCTGCGCATCGCTAAGGAAATTGGGATCAAGCACATAATTTGCTGCGGAGATTCCGACCTGGTGGCACAACAAGTAGCCGGAACCTGGAACGCCAGAAATTCCGTCATGGCGGCCTATAGAGACGAAGTTGACGAGATCGCCAAGTGCTTCCTCGGATACGAAGTCAAATACGTCAGACGCGACGATAACGCAGCGGCAGATATGCTGTCCAAGATCGGATCCGGCAGAAAGCCAATTCCGCATGGCATTTTCCTAGAGCATCTGCGGATACCCTCAGTCAAGGGCGCTAACCCGGAAAATCCAGAGGTGGCAGTGTCTCCGGCAAGGGAAGTGATGATCATCATTCCGGCCTGGACGCAGCCTTTCCTGGACTACCTCATCGATCAAAAGTTGCCAGAGGACGAGGTCCTCGCACGACAGATCATCAGACGAGCAAGATCCTACACAATAGTTGATGGACAGCTCTACAAGCGAAGTGCAACTGGAGTTTTTCTCAAATGCGTCTCCAATCAAGATGGCATTGAAATCCTCAGAGAGATTCACGCAGGGGATTGCGGGCATCATGCCGCTCCCAGGTCCCTCGTTGCCAAAGCTTTCCGGCTTGGATTTTACTGGCTCACAGCTAAAGAAGATGTTGATAAGTTGGTAAAAACTTGCCGAGGTTGTCAGTACTACGCTACTCAACCAAACGCTCCAGCCCAAGAGCTGAAGACCATCCCTATCACCTGGCCGTTTGCGGTCTGGGGGCTTGATATGGTTGGTAAGTTAAAGATATCATCTCCTGGCGGTTTTGAGTACCTCCTGGTCGCTATTGATAAATTCAGTAAATGGATCGAGGCAAAGCCAGTGAGAAAAGCCGATGGTGCTACGGCACTTAAATTCGTTCGCAGCCTCGTGACGAGATTCGGCATCCCGCACATCATAATCACAGACAATGGCACGAACTTCGCGCAAGGAGAATTGAAGGATTATTGTCATGAAGTTGGGATCCGACTAGACCTGGCATCCGTGGCTCATCCACAGTCCAATGGTCAGGTCGAAAGAGCCAACGGACTCCTTTTATCCGGAATAAAACCACGCCTTGAAGAACCGCTGCGTCGCGCAGCCGGAGCTTGGGCTGAGGAGCTGGACTTCGTCCTGTGGAGTTTACGAACTACCCCCAACAGGTCAACAGGATTCACTCCGTTCTTCCTAGTATACGGATCCGAAGCTGTGCTCCCCTCCGACATCATCCATGATTCACCGCGAGTCTCCGCCTACAACGAAGAAACTGCTGACGAGGCCAGACAACTATCTGTGGACCTGATAGAAGAAGCTCGGAATTTAGCAGACCAACGTTCCACCATTTACCAGCAGAAGCTCCGACGCTACCATAGTCGTCGAGTTCGGAATCGCTCGTTCATGACCGGAGACTTGGTCCTCCGCCTTCGCCGAGTGAAAGATCATAAGTTGCAATCTCCATGGGAAGGACCCTTCGTCGTTAGCAAAGTGCTTCACAACGGATCGTACTACCTCGTCGATTTCCGAGAGCTAAAGGACAGACCTGCCAATTGGCACCGGAAATGCAAATGGGAGGATCCGGATGACATTTACGAAGAAACAGAACGTCCTTGGAACATTGCACAGCTACGTCCTTTTCACACTTAGCGTAGAATTACATACTTTGTAACAATATTATACATGATCAATGAAATAAAGCTTTTGGTTCACTCTATGAGTCATTTACCTCCTTTACTTGTTCATTTTTAGATCATGTACGTTTTTCCGACTAAAATCGCGGAGAGTCTGGATGTTTCCGCCTAGGCGTGTATGAAAGTTGTGATTTTCAAAATCGTCCTTTAGGACGTAAGCTTAAGTTTTCTGGTGGAAATATTTTCTGTTGCGAATTCGTGGATTCCTGGTAGAGATTTCCGGCACCTTGGCCGGGGGCTTGTTTCCGCGGTTATTGACGGATCGCCATTGGGCTTCGTCACCGCTGGCGAGTGTTTCCATCTAAAGGTCTTCCGGCTCGCGGAAGGTCAAGCGAGTAAGCCGGAAAACATAGAAATCATCACTTGCTTTCCAAACAAAATGAAACATGCAAATAACATTAAAGGATAGCAGGATAAGTTGCTTCCGCCCATGCATAATTGTTTCGTCCCTAGCTACTTAAGAATTTAAAGTTATATTACAAACCCTCTCAGGGCCAAAATGATGCATTGTTTTTTCGCAGGACTAAGTTTTTTACTTCTCCTTAGCCGGAGAAGTTTCCACGTTGGCATCACCTCCTTCTGCGTCACCCGGAGTTTCCTTTTCTGCGTCTTTGGCGGGTGAAGAGACATCCTCGTCTTCTTCCGCTTCAGCTGCAGTCGGAGAAGCAGCGCCACCTTGGTCCTTCGAGCTTGTCCATGTATACTGGCTTCCGGATTGGGCAGGCCTGGACTCCGCTTCGCGCTCCTTAAGAAGCTCAGCTTCGAGGGTCTCGTCAGCAGGAAGAACCACCTTGTCGTAAAATTCGTCATGGCGAATCCTCCGGGCAATGCGTGTATCATAACCACTAACAGCATCTAGAAGTGCATTGACATCCGCGTCCGGAGGAACACCAGTAGTGACATAGTCAAGGTTTAGCTCCGGGTTGTGCGCCAAGCACATAGCTGATTGCGCGTAGTTAACACGTCCGTTGGGAACCCCAAGAGGAAGGTATGATGCACACAGTAGCAAGTTTTCCCTCAGTAAGAAACCAAGGTTTAATCGAACCAGTAGGAGCCAAGAAGCACGTCGAAGGTTGATGGCGGCGGGATGTAGTGCGGCGCAACACCAGGGATTCCGACGCCAACGTGGAACCTGCACAGCACAATCACAGAACTTTGCCCCAACGTAACAGTGAGGTTGTCAATCTCACCGGCTTGCTGTAACAAAGGATTAGATGTATAGTGTGGATGATGATTGTTTGCAGAAAACAGTAGAACAAGTATTGCGAGTAGATTGTATTCAATGTAAAAGAATGGACCGGGGTCCACAGTTCACTAGAGGTGTCTCTCCCATAAGATAAATAGCATGTTGGGTGAACAAATTACAGTCGGGCAATTGACAAATAGAGAGGGCATGACCATGCACATACATGATATGATCAGTATAGTGAGATTTAATTGGGCATTACGACAAAGTACATATAGCGCTATCCAGCATGCATCTATGCCTAAAAAGTCCACCTTCAGGTTATCATCCGAACCCCTTCCGGTATTAAGTTGCAAACAACAGACAATTGCATTAAGTATGGTGCGTAATGTAATCAATAACTACATCCTCGGACATAGCATCAATGTTTTATCCCTAGTGGCAATAGCACATCCACAACCTTAGAACTTTCTGTCACTGTCCCAGATTTAATGGAGGCATGAACCCACTATCGAGCATAAATACTCCCTCTTGGAGTTAAGAGTAAAAACTTGGCGAGAGCCTCTACTAATAACGGAGAGCATGCAAGATCATAAACAACACATAGGTAATAGATTGATAATCAACATAACATAGTATTCTCTATCCATCGGATCCCGACAAACACAACATATAGCATTACAGATAGATGATCTTGATCATGTTAGGCAGCTCACAAGATCCGACAACGAAGCACATAAGGAGAAGACGACCATCTAGCTACTGCTATGGACCCATAGTCCAGGGGTGAACTACTCACTCATCACTCCGGAGGCGATCATGGTGATGAAGAGTCCTCCGGGAGATGATTCCCCTCTCCGGCAGGGTGCCGGAGGCGATCTCCTGAATCCTCCGAGATGGGATTGGCGGCGGCGGCGTCTCAGTAAGGTTTTCCGTATCGTGGCTCTCGGTACTGGGGGTTTCACGACGGAGGCTTTAAGTAGGCGGAAGGGCAGAGTCGGGAGGGTCACGAGGGACCCACACAGCAGGGCCGTGCGGCCAGGGCCCAGGCCGCGCCGCCCTGGCGTGTCGTCGCCTCGTGGCCCCACTTCGTGATCCTTTCGGTCTTCTGGAAGCTTCGTGCAAAAATAGGCCCCTGGGCGTTGATTTCGTCCAATTCCGAGAATATTTCCTTACTAGGATTTCTGAAACCAAAAACAGCAGACAACAACAACTGGTTCTTCGGCATCTCGTTAATAGGTTAGTACCGTAAAATGCATAAATATGACATAAAGTATGCATAAAACATGTAGATATCATCAATAATGTGGCATGGAACATAAGAAATTATCGATACGTCGGAGACGTATCAGCATCCCCAAGCTTAGTTCCTGCTCGTCCCGAGCCGGTAAACGATAACAAAGATAATTTCTGGAGTGACATGCCATCATAACCTTGATCATACTATTGTAAGCATATGTAATGAGTGCAGCGATCAAAACAATGGTAATGACATGAGTAAACAAATGAATCATAAAGCAAAGACTTTTCATGAATAGTATTTTCAAGACAAGCATCAATAAGTCTTGCATAAGAGTTAACTCATAAAGCAATAAATCAAAGTAAAGGTATTGAAGCAACACAAAGGAAGATTGAGTTTCAGCGGTTGCTTTCAACTTATAACATGTATATCTCATGGATATTGTCAATGTAAAGTAATATAACAAGTGCAATATGCAAGTATGTAGGAATCAATGCACAGTTCACACAAGTGTTTCCTTCTTGAGGTGGAGAGAGATAGGTGAACTGACTCAACATAAAAGTAAAAGAAAGGCCCTTCGCGAGAGGGAAGCATTGATTGCTATATTTGTGCTAGAGCTTTGGTTTTGAAAACAAGAAACAATTTTGTCAACGGTAGTAATAAAGCATATGTATCATGTAAATTATATCTTACAAGTTGCAAGCCTCATGCATAGTATACTAATAGTGCCCGCACCTTGTCCTAATTAGCTTGGATTACCGGGGTTATCATCGCAATACACATGTTTTAACCAAGTGTCACAAAGGGGTACCTCTATGCCGCTTGTACAAAGGTCTAAGGAGAAAGCTCGCATTTGGATTTCTCGCTTTTGATTATTCTCAACTTAGACATCCATACCGGGACAACATAGACAACAGATAATGGACTCTTCTTTAATGCATAAGCATGTAGCAACAATTAATGTTCTCATATGAGATTGAGGATATATGTCCAAAACTGAAACTTCCACCATGATTCATGGCTTTAGTTAGCGGCCCAATGTTCTTCTCTAACATTATGCATGCTCTAACCATTAAATGAGTGGTAAATCTCCCTTACTTCAGACAAGACGGACATGCATAGCAACTCACATGATATTAAACAAAGAGTAGTTGATGGCGTCCCCAGGAACATGGTTATCGCACAACAAACAACTTAATAAGAGATAAAGTGCATAAGTACATATTCAATACCACAATAGTTTTTAAGCTATTTGTCCCATGAGCTATATATTGCAAAGGTAAAGAATGAAAATTTTAAAGGTAGCACTCAAGCAATTTACTTTGGAATGGCGGAGAAATACCATGTAGTAGGTAGGTATGGTGGACACAAATGGCATAGTGGTTGGCTCAAGGATTTTGGATGCATGAGAAGTATTCCCTCTCGATACAAGGTTTAGGCTAGAAAGGTTATTTGAAACAAACACAAGGATGAACCGGTGCAGCAAAACTCACATAAAAGACATATTGTAAACATTATAAGACTCTACACCGTCTTCCTTGTTGTTCAAAACTCAATACTAGAAATTATCTAGACTTTAGAGAGACCAATTATGCAAACCAAATTTTAGCAAGCTCTATGTATTTCTTCATTAATAGGTGCAAAGTATATGATGCAAAAGCTTAAACATGAGCAAAACAATTGCCAAGTATCAAATTATTCAAGACATTTTAGAATTAGTACATGTAGCATTTCCCGATTCCAACCATATAACAATTTAACGAAGAAGATTCAACCTTCGCCATGAATACTATGAGTAAAGCCTAAGGACATATTTGTCCATATGCAACAGCGGAGCGTGTCTCTCTCCCACACAATGAATGCTAGGATCCATTTTATTCAAACAAAAACAAAAACTAAAACAAACCGACGCTCCAAGCAAAGCACATAAGATGTGATGGAATAAAAATATAGTTTCGGGGAGGAACACGATAATGTTGTCGATGAAGAAGGGGATGCCTTGGGCATCCCCAAGCTTAGACGCTTGAGTCTTCTTAAAATATGCAGGGATGAACCACCGGGGCATCCCCAAGCTTTGACTTTTCACTCTTCTTGATCATATTGTATCATCCCCCTCTCTTGATCCTTGAAAACTTCCTCCACACCAAACTCAAAACAACTCATTAGAGGGTTAGTGCACAATTAAAATTTACATGTTCAGAGGTGACATAATCATTCTTAACACTTCTGGACATTGCACAAAGCTACTGGACATTAATGGAACAAATAAATTCATCCAACATAGCAAAAAAGGCAATGCGAAATAAAAGGCAGAATCTGTCAAAACAGAACAGTTCGTAAAGACGAATTTTATTGAGACACCAGACTTGCTCAGATGAAAATGCTCAAATTGAATAAAATTTGCGTACATATCTGAGGATCACCCACGTAAATTGGCATAATTTTCTGAGTTACCTACAGAGAATTAGGCCCAGATTCGTGACAGCAAAGAAATCTGTTTCTGCGCGGTAATCCAAATCTAGTATGAACCTTACTATCAACGACTTTACTTGGCACAACAATGCACAAAACTAAGATAAGGAGAGGTTGCTACAGTAGTAACAACTTCCAAGACTCAAATATAAGATAAAAGTACTGTAGTAAAAACATGGGTTGTCTCCCATAAGCGCTTTTCTTTAACGCCTTTCAGCTAGGCGCGAAAGTGTATATCAAGTGTTATCAAGAGATGCGAGTATCAACATCGGGGTTTGGAGTTTTCTCAACCATGCATAGTATTTTGGATACATAGGTTTCAGCGGCTCCCTTTTCATTAGTCTTGGGCTTGCTACTCTCATCAAAGAAATTTTCAGGAACAAGCCAAGCATAATTATCATCTAGAGCTTCATGCATCGCTAGGAGCTTATATGGTATTGGTGCTTTAATCTTCCCACCATCATTAACACTATTAGTGTACTTAATTCTATCCATATCCATTTTTTCATGTGTTCTTTTAAAATCGGTGATCGTACCAAGCCTCTCATGCTTACTAAAAACTTTTCTAGCTTCTTTAGCTATATCCGCAAATTCTCGCACTAAGACTTTTAGAACAAAATCTCTCTTCTCTCCCCGCTCCATATCTGAAAGTGTAAGAAACATGTGTTGTATCATGGGGTTGAGACTAATAAATCTAGCTTCCATCATGCGTACCAAACAAACGAGAGGCATCTTCATAAGTAGGGACAACTTTTGCAAGGGGTATATCTTTAAGATCTTCATGCATACTAACATGGGTGAAAAATTCTTATATATTATCTCTTCCAATTATAGACCCTTGTCCCACAGGTATATCTTTTACAGTAAAATTAAAAGGAAACATGTTGAAATAAGTAAAGCAAATGCAAGTAACTAATTTTTTGTGTTTTTGATATACAGAACAAGACAGTAAATAAAGTAAAACTGGCAACAAATTTTTTTGTGTTTTGATATAATGCAGCAAACAAGAAAGTAAATAAAATAAAGCAAGACAAAAACAAAGTAAAGAGATTGGATTGTGGAGACTCCCCTTGCAGCGTGTCTTGATCTCCCCGGCAACGGCGCCAGAAAAACAGCTTGATTGCGCGTAGTTAACACGTCCGTTGGGAACCCCAAGAGGAAGGTATGATGCGCACAGTAGCAAGTTTTCCCTCAGTAAGAAACCAAGGTTTAATCGAACCAGTAGGAGCCAAGAAGCACGTCGAAGGTTGATGGCGGCGGGATGTAGTGCGGCGCAACACCAGGGATTCCGGCGCCAACGTGGAACCCGCACGAGCACAATCACAGAACTTTGCCCCAACGTAACGGTGAGGTTGTCAATCTCACCGGCTTGTTGTAACAAAGGATTAGATGTATAGTGTGGATGATGATTGTTTGCGAGAAAACGGTAGAACAAGTATTGCGGTAGATTGTATTCAATGTAAAAGAATGGACCGGGGTCCACGGTTCACTAGAGGTGTCTCTCCCATAAGATAAATAGCATGTTGGGTGAACAAATTACGGTCGGGCAATTGAAAAATAGAGAGGGCATGACCATGCACATACATGATATGATCGGTATAGTGAGATTTAATTGGGCATTACGACAAAGTACATAGAGCGCTATCCGGCATGCATCTATGCCTAAAAAGTCCACCTTCGGGTTATCATCCGAACCCCTTCCGGTATTAAGTTGCAAACAACGAGACAATTGCATTAAGTATGGTGCGTAATGTAATCAATAACTACATCCTCGGACATAGCATCAATGTTTTATCCCTAGTGGCAACAGCACATCCACAACCTTAGAACTTTACGTCACTTGTCCCAGATTTAATGGAGGCATGAACCCACTATCGAGCATAAATACTCCCACTTGGAGTTAAGAGTAAAAACTTGGCCAGATCCTCTACTAATAACGGAGAGCATGCAAGATCATAAACAACACATATGTAATAGATTGATAATGAACATAACATAGTATTCTCTATCCATCGGATCCCGACAAACTCAACATATAGCATTACAGATAGATGATCTTGATCATGTTAGGCAGCTCACAAGATCCGACAATAAAGCACATAAGGAGAAGACGACCATCTAGCTACTGCTATGGACCCATAGTCCAGGGGTGAACTACTCACTCATCACTCCGGAGGCGATCATGGCGATGAAGAGTCCTCCGGGAGATGATTCCCCTCTCCGGCAGGGTGCCGGAGGCGATCTCCTGAATCCCCCGAGATGGGATTGGCGGCGGCGGCGTCTCAGTAAGGTTTTCCGTATCGTGGCTCTCGGTGCGGGGGTTTCGCGACGGAGGCTTTAAGTAGGCGGAAGGGCGAGTCGGGAGGGTCACGAGGGACCCACACGGCGGGGCCGCGCGGCCGGTGCCCGAGCCGCGCCGCCGCTGGCGTGTCGTCGCCTCGTGGCCCCACTTCGTGATCCTTTCGGTCTTCGGAAGCTTCGTGCAAAAATAGGCCCCGGGCGTTGATTTTGTCCAATTCCGAGAATATTTCCTTACTAGGATTTCCGAAACCAAAAACAGCAGAAAACGACAAGCTGGCTCTTCGGCATCTCGTTAATAGGTTAGTGCCGGAAAATGCATAAATATGACATAAAGTATGCATAAAACATGTAGATATCATCAATAATGTGGCATGGAACATAAGAAATTATCGATACGTCGGAGACGTATCAATAGCCAAGGACATGGCTGCCGCACCCCGCGCCGAAGGGGCTTGCAGATCCACCACCAACTCCGGAAGCACGTCCATCCTCTTGATGAGCTTGCGCACATCGCAGGTTCGGCTCTTCTTGATGTTGTGATTGTGGTAGATTTTCCTGGAGGCGGAGATGAGGTCCTTGCAATCCTCTCCGGCTAGCTGCAGCAAGTCATCGCGCGGGAACTGGCTCCGACGTCCCTCATCATATCCGAGTGGATCTGAAAGACGCAGGTTTTGATAAGTACAACAAGTTACATGCACTATCATAGCGAGTTTCGAGGACATACCCATGACGTCGGAATTGAGCAGGTCCCAGCAGCTCTCTGCTGTCTCCATGTATTTGCGGAGTCCACCAAGCTCCTTCTGCTGCTTCTGGATGGTGTCGTTGTCAGTTCTTCTTTTCAGCTCGAACTCACCCACTTTTCGAGTAAGCTCCGAGTTCTTTTCAGCAAGCTTCTGTTCCGCCTCTGCGAGCTTCGATTCTAGATTCTTCTGGGAGGCGCGAAGAGTTTCCAGTTCGGAGGAGGCTGCAGCGAGAGACGAGGATGCACCTACTCAAAGTTACGTAAAGCATCAAGTTCGGAAAATGCAGAACATAATCCACAAGCATCAGATAATCGGAAACCAACCTTGAGCTTCTGACAATTGTTTTTTCAAATCTGCATTCTCCGTCTGGAAGCGCTGGATTTTCTCCGCCTGGCTGATGGTCACACGACGCTGAAGCGCAATGTTTTTGTGCAGCTCGTAATGCAGGGCCTTTTGTTCCTGCAAACACAGTCAGAGACGGAGTGAGTTCCGCAATAATGGTTTAAGTCTTTCTAAAGCATTGTCGCTGGAAAAAATTTTCCGCCATCATGCTTGGGGGCTACCACGACATTTAAATTTTTTCCTTCAGTTTGAGTTTTCTCTAAAGGTATTCAGACGCTAACTACTATAGTTTCCGCCTAAATACTTGGGGGCTACTGGGGAGTTACCTTCTACTTGCAAACAAGCTTGTCGAAGAATTGGCCAACGTTTTTCTTGAAATCCTGGATCTCCGATGTCTCAACGTCCGGTTTGCCCCAGGCATTGTTCAGCATAGCGTTGAGCAAATCTTGCTCCAGCTCCCATTTTTCCGCCTCCGTTAGTTTGTTGAAAAACTTTGTGGCATAGGCTTTGGGTGTGGAGGTAAGATCAGCCGGATCGCCAAAGTTCTTGGGGAACACGACCATGTCACCAGCGCTAGCTTCAGCTTTGTCAGAGGAGGTAGCCTCCGCTTCTCCGCGGCCTTGTACTTCAGCTTCATCAAGGGCAGGGTCCTTGCCGTCGGAACTTTCTCCGCCCGCTCTGTCGCTACTGACCGGAATTATTTCCGGCGGAGTGGATGCAACAGGAGCTGGAGATTGTTCCGCGGGAGGAGGAGACGGCTGTGGAGTAGCGTGAGGAGCAACTGGCGGAGTAGGAGTGACAGACCAACGGCTGGGGATTTCTTCATGTACTTAGTGATAGGCTCTTCCACGTTGGTCCGTGCGGTGGCAGAACTCGGATTCCTGCAAGCAAGCAAGGGAAAAAAGTATAAGTAACGAAGTTTACTAAGCAGAAGACGCAAGGTACTCGGAAACTCACGTCGCGCCCGGAATATTGGGACGTGAGCGTTTTCCTGCTGTCGATAGCAGTTTGAGACGCTCGCGTTCCGCCTTCCTGGAGTCGAGCGGAGGCGGCTTGGTCACTTTGGGCTTCTTGGCGGAGGCCTCACCGCTACCTCCGGCATCGGAGCCGGAAGTCTTGGCGCGGGGACGTTTTGAAGGCCGAGGGGCAGCCTTGCGGGGCGCACGCTCCTCGTCATCCTCAGCGTCCTCCGGATCCTCCTCCGCCGCGTCGCCACTGACAGGGACTCGGAGTATATTGCGAAAGTTTTCCTCCGCAAAAGTAGTGAGCTGTGGGGAAGATAAAAGAACAAGTTAAAACACTGAAACGATATGAAAAGTTGAAGAAGTGCGAGAGGATAAGTGCTTACCGGAGGACATTCGTCATGCGTGCTGATGTATTTAACTAGTTCCGGGACCGGTTGGCCCCGACCTATCTTCACCAACGTCTTGAATCTCCTCTTGAGAGAGTCAGCCGGAAGATCATGGCGAGTGACCCGGAGGAGATCGTCCGCCCCAGTATAAGCGCACATCAGGCGTGCGTTGTAGCGCAAAGGCTGGATCCTCCGGGTAAACCAGCTAAGTGTGAGCTGGGCTCCGGTTAGTCCGTCGTGAACTAACCAGGAAATCCTTCACGCGGCCTTCTCCAGTATTGGCGTTTGGGCAAGCGTGGGGACGAAGCTCCAGCTCGCCAATTCTTCCGGAGGGTTGTTGCTGAAGGGTGGAAGTCCATCGTGGACATTCGGAACTGATGCATTCTTCACGTAAAACCATCCGGCGTTCCAGTACCGGACGGATTCGTGGGAATCATGAGGCGGATACATACGGCCGGAGCGGAGCATGAATGTCATACTTCCGCAGTTCAACATGGCCTTGTCCTTCGTCTCCTTCTTCACTCGGAAAAAGAACTGCCATAATTTGACATCGGGTCGGATCCCAAGATGCCCCTCGCAAAGAGTTGCGAAGTTTGAGAGAAGAAGGTAGGAGTTGGGGCAAATGTTGTGGGGCTGGAGCCCATACATGTAGAGGATGGAGAGAAAGAACTCCGAGCAAGGGAGCGACAGGCCGCGCTCAACCCACGCCTTTGTCATGACTCGTTCGTCCGCGTCGGGTTTGGGGACGTCGGAATCGCGCGTGAAACTCCAGTGCTCGGAGATCATGCCTTCGTTTTGGAGCTCTCTAAGCTCCGCGTCTGTGGTCTCGTAGGGCCACCATTGACCTCTTACCCCTTCACGACTCCGGGCCTTGGAAGCCCTCTTGTTTTCCACCTCCTGTACCTTGGCTGCCATTCTAGCTTGGCCTTGAAGCTCTTCTTCGAGTTCTTGAGCTGTTGGGATCCGGCCTAGTAAAGTACTGGAAGAGGCGGAGAATGGTTGAGCAAGCCTAATGTCGGAAACATATGGTGGTAGATACGCGATGGGATCCGGGCAAATTGGTTCCACGGCACTGGGATCCGGGCTACTCGGAGAACTACCAGTGCACCCATGCGAGCTAAGTTGAGTAACCGGAGAATCTACACTACGACTACTTCTTCTTCTACAAGACCGGTGCACGTACCGTCAATGGCCCGGCGGTCCGGTGAAGCTCCGGCGAGGTAGAGGTCGCTGAGCTGGTGGTTTCGGGCCTCCGGTGACCACGAATCGGCGGCGGAGTCGATTTCCCGATCAACCGTGACGAATTCGGTTCGAGGAGAGGCTCGGAACGGCGGCGCGCGAAGCTCCCGTGGGAAAGGATCACCAGAGTTGAGATCTATCGGGCGGCGCGGCGCGAGGAGGAAGATGAAGTGGTGAGGTGCGGTGAAAGAATGAGGAATTACCGAGCCGCGGGGTATTTATAGACTACGCGCGGAGATTCGGGATTCGGATCTGACGGTGGAAACGGAACGGTCACGCCGTTGGATGGTTGACACGTGTCTTAGGTCAAGTGCGGTAAAGTGACGTGGAGGTAACTTAACCATGCGCTCCCGAAATTTCCGGCTAAATATTCGCATCTTCGAAAATTTAGCGCGGGAAATAAGGAAGTTGTGCGCGGGGAAAGTGGAATCTCCGTTGCGTTACCATTTCCGACGACAGGAAGATTTCCCATCAGATGAACCCAGAAACAAGTAAAGTTTTGAAGCTCTTCGAGATTCTCTTCGGATCCAAGCTAATGAAGTCGGAGGAATGATGAATCTCGGAGAACTTCGGGGGCTACTGTTGTGGGTATATTTTATGGGTATATCAACGGCATGGCCTAGATCCGGAAAGCCCGGGTGGCCCATAGTCGGTGGTGAGGCATGTGGCCCATCGGGCGGCCCAGTTGCTGTAGATCCTGAAGGATGAAGTCCAGCCCAGGAACAGGAAGCCGGATCTCAACCGACCTACGAAGGAGGCCGGATCCGTGACGACCCATGAAGTATCCGGATCCAGCACGTTCTTAGAGGAAGGCGGATCCTTGACGTACACGGCAAGATATTGTACCGTAGTTAGGCAACTTGTATTCCAGCTAGGACTCTCCATGTAAACCCTAGATCCGTGCGCCTTTATAAGCCGGATCCCGGGAGCCCTAGAGGCACAACCACAACTCATTGTAACAACGCGAAAGCGCCCCGGATAATTCCGGACAAGCAGCGGTAGGCACTCGTCATCGTGCAGGTGTTCCGAAGCTGGGTAAATCGCGTACCACCGTCCCGTGTGCACTCCGCCCTATGGCCCCTACTTCTTCTCCCCCTCGTGAGGATCCCTCCTCCGAGGTACCGTCGATTAGGCAACGATAGGGCCTAAGGAGTTGAAAGAACTCAAGGAACAATTGGATGACCTGGAACAGAAAGTATTTATTCAGGAGAGTATATCACCATGGGGATCACCTGTGATCTTCGTGGATAAAAGAGATGGAGGCCGAAGGATGTGCGGAGACTACATGAATCTGAATAATGTTACTATCAAGAACAAGTACCCACTTCCTAGAATAGAAGATCTGTTTGATCAAGTTAGAGGTGCGGGAGTATTTTCCAAGATTGATCTAAGATCCGGTTATCATCAGATAAAGATCAAGAAGGAAGACGTTCCGAAAACAGCCTTTGTCTCAAGGTATGGACATCATGAATACCTAGTAGTACCTTTTGGATTAACCAATGCCCCAGCAATCTTCATGAATCTTATGAATAAGATCTTCATGCCATGTCTAGACAAGTTTGTCATTGTATTTATCGGTGATATCTTGATATACTCCAAAGATAAAGTTGAACATGCTGAACATCTGAGGATAGTGTTGCAAACACTAAGAGAACATCAACTCTATGCCAAATTCAGCAAGTGTGAAATTTGGCTAGATCAAGTAGAATTTCTTGGTCATGTTATTAGCAAAGATGGAATAGCTGTTAACCCGAGCAAGGTAGCAGCAGTTTTATATAGGAAAGCACCCAAGACTGTCAAGGAAATCCGAGGATTCTTAGGAATGGCAGGATACTATCGGAGATTCATTGAAGGATTCTCCAAGATAGCAGGACCAATGACTAAGCTGTTAAGGAAGAACACACCGTTCGTGTGGTCTGATGAGTGTGAGAAGAGTTTTCAGACTCTGAAAGAAAAACTCACCACAGCACCGGTGTTAGCAGTCCCGGAAGTTGGCAAGGATTACACCGTGTACTGTGACGCATCCAAACATGGATTGGGTTGCGTACTCATGCAAGATCGGAAAGTAATATCTTATGGATCGAGGCAACTCAGACCTCATGAAGTGAACTATCCAACGCATGACTTAGAATTAGCAGCAGTAGTATTTGCACTTAAAACCTGGAGACATTTTCTCTATGGAGCCAAGTGTGAGCTCTATACGGATCATAAGAGTCCTCAAGTACTTCTTCACTCAGAAGGAACTCAATATGAGACAGACAAGATGGCTGGAGCTAATCAGGGATTATGACTTGACCATCAATTATACTCCAGGAAAGGCTAATGTTGTAGCAGATGCCTTGAGTAGGAAGAGCACTGGAGGAGTGGAACAAGAATTATCACCGGAGTTGAGGAAGGAAATAAGCCAAGCCCAGATACAACTTTGGGAGAAAGAAGCTCATGAAGGACTATCGGCGCTACAAGTAGCCGATGAACTAAGTGTTAACTTAAAGAACGAAATAATCATGGGTCAATTGGACGATCCATTCATCGTGGAGGAGATGAGAAGGATAGATGAGGGTAGACCATTAGAATTTCACCGGGGAGAGTCTGGATCATTATGGTTCCAGAAAAGGATTTGCGTTCCGGATATTGATGAGATCAAGGAAGTTATACTCCGGGAGGCACATCAAACACCATATTCTATACATCCGGGAAGTACAAAGATGTACATGGATCTCAAGGAATTTTTCTGGTGGAACAACATGAAAAGGGAAATAGCACAATATGTGGCGGAATGCCATACCTGCCAAAGAGTGAAAGCTGAACATCAAAGTCCGGCAGGAAAGTTACAACCTTTACCAATCCCAGAATGGAAATGGGAGGAGATAGTAATGGATTTCATCACCGGACTACCCATGACTAATAAAAAGAAGGATATGATATGGGTAATCGTGGACCGGTTGACGAAGAGTGCACACTTCTTAGCAGTAAACCAGCAGGATAAAGGAGAAAAACTCATCGATCTTTACATCAAAGAGATTGTGAGTAAACATGGAGTACCCAAGAAGATCGTGTCAGATAGAGGATCCGTGTTCACATCAGCATTTTGGAAACAACTACATGAAGCTTTAGGATCCAAGTTAGACTATAGCACCGCCTATCATCCTCAGACAGGTGGACAAACAGAGAGAACAAACCAGATATTGGAAGACATGCTTAGGGCTTGTGCCTTAGACTTCGGAGGATCAAGGGAGGAACACTTACCACTAGCAGAGTTTTCCTACAATAATAGCTATCAAACGAGCATCAAGATGGCACCATTCGAAGCTCTGTATGGAAGGAAGTGTAGATCACCGATATGTTGGTATGAGGCAGGATCAAGCAAGGAGTTCAATCCAGATTATGTTAAGGAAAAGCAGCAGATCATCGACATCATAAGAGATAGGCTGAAGATAGCTCAAAGTCGACAAAAGAGTTATGCAGACCAAAAGAGAAGGACATGGGAGCCACAAGTTGGAGACATGGTATACCTTAAGGTAAGTCCGATGAAAGGTCTTCAGAGATTCAGAGTAAAGGGAAAGCTGAGCCCTAGATACATCGGACCTTTCAAGATACTGAGTCAGAATCGAGGGTTAGCCTTTGAATTGGATCTACTGGGAAGGTTAGCTCAGGTACACAATGTATTCCATGTGTCTCAACTCAGGAAATGGTTAAAGACCCCAGATGAGCCAGTATCACATGATGAGCTCGAGTTACAACCAGACTTGACCTACATTGAGAAGCCAACTAAGATTCTTGAGGAGAATTGGAAACAACTCAGGAATAGAGCCATCAAGTACTGCAAGATTCAATGGAAGCATCACCCCGAGAGGGAAGCCACCTGGGAAAAGGAAGAAGACCCGAGGAAATCATACCCCGAGCTCTTCAGGTATTACAACCACAACTTCGGGACAAAGTTTTCTTTAAGGAGGAAAGGCTGTAATGTCCCAGGTTTAGAGACAATCGAGGGGTAGATTTTAGAAAGGGATGTGCACTGCATCGTAAATTCAGGGGAAATTTCGCGCTTTTAAAAGAAAACTGCATCGAAGGGGGACAAGTTTCTCTCCCGACACCTTACAGGGTTAGGGTTTCGAGAGTGCGACAAACTTGCTTCTCATTCAACTAAGTTAGGGTTTTGAGAAGAGAGGAGAGTAGTGCATTACAACTTAAGTTGCATGATTGAATTCAAACACCAGTTGTGTTTGAATTTCAAATTCAAACACCATATGAATATCTCATAATTCAATATTGAGGTAATTCTTTAAACAAATTATAAATAATAAAGAATACCAATAATAAAACTAATAAGTAAATCTCATTAGAGAAAATTGGAGCTTTATTGATAACCACACAAGATACATTGTCTTTACAATATTCAGAATTGAAATATAAAGTATTACAACACATTACAAGAATTGAATACAGGGAAAAAGAAGAAAGAAAATTACAAATTAATTAAATGACCTAAACTACATTGTTGCTCTTCATGAATTCCTTGATCAAGATGATTTTGAGTTTCATCTTGATCATCTCCAAGTTCCCTGCAAACACACAAAGAAGATAAACAAGTTATGCCAAGTGGCAAAGCCACTTGGCAGATTAGAAAAGAAGTAAAAATGGTGGATAATACCACAGCTCTGCCGAGCTGATCCTCTCACCAGCCCAAGTCCCAAGCACCAGGTACACACACACACTAGCTGCTCACACAGCTAGTGTGCATGCACAACAGCACCACACACACAGTGAGTCACCAACAAGTGCCAGACACTGTTGTCGACCAAGAGAACCAAGTGAGGGCCATATAAAACCTTTTCCACCGCCTGAACTCAAGCAGTTCATCAGCAGCAACTCACACGGGTAAGAACACAGCAAGAACACTTAGAACAGGAAGAATAGCAAACCACCAGAAACCATCCAGGGACAGTTTCACCAAGAACTGTCAACTGTGAGCAAGCACCAGATGGAGTAGAGCAAGCTCAAGCTAGCCAGGAGGAGCAGGGCAAGTTTAAGTCATCAGCCAGAAGAAAATCCTCTACACCAACAACTTAATCTAGGAGCTGGAGTGAGGTATAAACAAGAAATCATGGGCAAACATCTGTTTTGCTCATAAATAAGCATGTGCATAACACCTACACAAGCCAGAGGGTAAGATTACCCAAGTGCATCATCATTTGGTGTTAAAAACCATTTGATGCTGGCAAAAAGGGGATTAAGCCAGAAGAGAATCATCCTAGGGAAGAAATGGTCAAGCCCAGTGTATTATCACTGAGGCAAACCAAAGAATCCAGCAAGGTAATGATTCATAGCTAGCCTAGCCCAACTCACACCTAGCACTACATGGTTCACTAACCATCAGACAGATAGGCAACATGTGCCTATTCTAGTTTGTCAACAACAAAGAGCACTGGAAATCCAACAAGGAATTGCCAGTGATGCATTCACTAAGCCACAGCAAGCCAACAGGAGTGGGAGCACTCTAATTGGTGTTCAACCATCAGTTCCTCTTTTCCCTTGGATATGGAAATCTTCCTGTCAAGCAAAGCACAAGTTTTTCTTTTGGTTGTTGCTCAATGATAGGCTCAATACCAGAAATCTGCTTGGAAGGAAGAAAATGGTCCTGCAATCTTATAATTGTGCTACCTTGGAATGTAACAGAGAAGAAACTCTACAACACCTCTTTTTGACTTGCCCCTTTGCAGAAGAATGTTGGAACTTTATATGCCCCAGTCGACAAAGAAACCTCTATGTAAATGAAGCATTCCAGGATTTGAAAGTTTCTTTAAAGCTTCCATTCTCGATGGAAATTATTATTCTGGCTTCCTGGGCTCTCTGGATGACAAGAAACAACAAAATCTTCCGAGGACAGAATGCTAGTTTTCAAGGATGGAAAACTATTTACATGGAAGAACTAAAGACTCTTGCTCATAGAATGAAAAAGAAACACAAAGCTTGTTATGCTTCTTGGCTAGACTCTGTGCTATAGTTTAGTTCCTTAGTTCCTTTTGTTCTTTTCTTTCTCTTTCTTCTTCTTTGTATATATGCTTGTACAGTTTGTTCTCTCTTATATAATAAAAAAAATTGCAGTGGGAGCCTTTCCCACTGTTTTACCTAAAAAAAACAGGAGTGGGAGCTTCCTGAACAGCAAAGAATTGCTGTTAAGGCCACCTCAACCACTGAAACAGCCCAAATCACAAGCCTTGCACAGTTATCATCACCCAGAAGGGTTCAAATGGAAGGCTAGGGTACACAACCAAGTGTTGGCATCCATCTAGCCCTGCCACAGTAAATAGGATGATCACAACTGCAAGCAGTTCACATATTTATCAATTCAACAAAGCAAGTCAACACAGATAAATGAATTACACAAGCAATTGATGCAACAGAACCTTGCTGATGATCCAATGGATCACTGCAAGCATCAACAGATGCTTAAGCAAGCATCATCACACACCAGGCCAAGCCTGTGTGATGCACACACAGCATAGAGTGAGCAACAGTGAGGCACAAACACCAAAGAGTAGCCTTTACAAGCAACTGATGATCATATGAACACCAGAAGCTTGCTAGAGCATGTTACTGCATGCTAGAACTCGTTCCAAGTATTAACACATGAACAGATAATTAAATTAAACATATAACTGAACAATTGCATCACAGATAAGTGAATTAGGCAGCACAATTGTATCCAGAAGCACTCCATCAAAGGAAGGGGCAGTTAAATTAACAGCTAGGCTCAAATGAGCATGTCCATGAATTAAAGCATAGATAATATCACATCAGGAGCACTGGCACTTGCCAAAGGAAAGGATCATCACAGCATGATCAAGCCAGGGGCAAGCAATTGCATATACATGAGAGGCATGGTATACAGAGCAACAGCAGGAGCCACTAAATTACACGAAGCACCACAGCATGCTCATGAGCAAGAGCTCATGAGTTGCAACAGCAAATAATGGAGAAAGAACAGCACAGCACAGCAGCCTAGAACCATGGCAGATGCACAGCAGCAGCACAACAACACAGCACAGCGACATACGCGCATCCATAGCAAGCACAGCGCAGAGCACATAGGTGCAGGAGCAGCAACAGCACAATCAGATGGATGCCAGGGCATCCAGAGGAAGGAGAAGGGGTAGAACAAGTAGCAGAGGAGGAAGGAGGAGGAGAGAACACTTACAAGCGAAGCAGATGAGCACGGCCATGGCGGCACGGCGGCACACGCCGGGCGAACGGCGGCGCCAGGCCAAGCCAAGCCAGGCACCACCTCGCCGCAACGCTCGCGCAACCACGGCGAGGCACACAGCAGCGCCTCGGCGCCATGAGCGT
The DNA here is from genome assembly GCF_022539505.1 of Lolium rigidum. Classification (NCBI taxonomy): domain Eukaryota; kingdom Viridiplantae; phylum Streptophyta; class Magnoliopsida; order Poales; family Poaceae; genus Lolium; species Lolium rigidum. The sequence goes on along the minus strand of NC_061508.1, from coordinate 256,836,207 downwards.
CGGCGGCGATGAAAACGCCGCGGCACACCACGGCAGGCATGCAGAGGCGATGGGGACGAGTCGAGGAGGCAGCGAAACACAGATCGGCGCGGTGGATCTGAAGCGCCGTCGAACGGTGGTTCAGATGCGCCATATCTCGCCGGCGGTGGCGGCCGGAGTTGGCCGGAATAATTCGGCGGAGGCGCAGGCGACCACGGCGTTGCGGGAGCGAGAGAGCTAAGGTTTGCGAGGAAGAGAAGGAAAGGGGACGGGTGCGTCCGATCGAGCCCAACGTGCGGCTCGGGTTAGGGTTAACCCGCTGGGCCACCCTGATAGGTGGGCCCAGGGGCATTTTTGGTATTTCATAATTCCAATTAAAACAGAAACTTTGAAAATGCATAGAAAATTTTAAACAGCTCTAAAAAAATAATTAAAAATATGAAAACCACTCAAAATAAAATTCTCTATCATAATAAAATATGAAATGGAATTTTTGAAGACAAACATGATTAAGCTCAAATTTGATGATTAAAATAATCATTAAAATCACACCTTATATCTTATATTTACTAATTGGAGACTCCCATTAAGCCTCCACGTTAATTCTAGAAAATTAAGCAAATTAACCGTCCGATCTACATCTTAGATATTTCCAGCCGTTGAGATGAAGTACCCTTTCGGAATCCATCCACGCGCACGCCTCTCTGAAAGAAACTCTATACGGCCGCCACGAAAAAACATCTCCATAGGTTTTCTTATATCTTTGTTCATAAAGAAGCGGCGAGTAGGATCCGATTGATTCGTTTATCGGCGTCGGCGTAGCAAGAGCATGGTCGCGTGGGCAGAAGCCGTCTCCGTCCGCGGCAGCGTCGGCCAAACGTGGTGGATCGATCCACAGTAGTCCGGCTGATCTCAGGTATTCATCTACTATTTTTTTTCCAACACAGATTCACAAGCTGCTTAATTAATACGCTGATGGTCTGGCGTCACCACATGGCTCCACCGATGGTAACATTGAACGGTTCAGTTGCATGTATGCTACTGTAGGAGCCTAGCTAGATTGATCTCCGGATGATTGATTTTGCGCATGGTTGCATGTACGTCTTTACACGGTCACGCTTGGTTTTGGCAATATGGTAGCATGTATGTGTAATAAGCATCCAGGGCAATATGTTTTTTATGTAGCCCTACTAACTAAGGACGCGAATTTTTGGCTCCTGGGTGCTGGCGCACCCGATTTTAGCAATAAAATCGAAAAAAATACTAAAATTGATTCAAAAAAATCGGCATAAATCATGTGTGTGGGATACATATGTAGGTATGTGCGTGTCAATTTTCAACCTAAAATATAAAAGTATGTAGCCTACAGAAAAATAACAAATTGTACTGTTCATAGTATATTGATTATACATATACTATTCATAGCATAACAAAACTTCATTTTCACTTTTTTGTATGAGTCACGTACGGCCGTATTTTTTCTGAAAATTTTCCCAGATAAGTATTGAGATGAGATGTACGCAAGGTAATTATTTCGAAAAAATTTGAAAAATCTAAATGACGTTTTTCGAATTTTTTGAAATCAGGTGCGCTGGCACCCAGGTTCTCCACCATATTTTCGTACTAACTAATTGCCTCTATAATTTAATGTAAGTCGAGCATGTGCCACAGTCATATACTCCACCGTTTTAAAATAAGTCTCGCAACTTTTCTCATAAACGGATGTATCTTGATCTAAAATAAATTTATATACATTCATATCTAGAAGAATATTCGACACTTATTATGAAAAGGAGGTAGCCGTATATAAATAGTAAATAATAGGTGTGTTCATCCAAGATTTTTAGTGTCAATGGCAACAGCTACCGCATCACAACATCTGCGAGCGTAAGTGTAAACTGGAAAACAAGGTTTATAACCCATAATTAAATACTAAGTTTCCATTACCGTGTGGCCTGCTAATTTTGATAATTAAGTACATAATATATTGTGTTCAGTTCCAATTTTCAGGTCTGTGGCAGCAACTAATGAAGGTTTGTGCTATATTACTGTCGTTGCCTAATCGACGGTACCCCGGAGGAGGGATCCTCACGAGGGGGAGAAGAAGTAGGGGCCATAGGGCGGAGTGCACACGGGACGGTGGTACGCGAGTTACCCAGCTTCGGAACACCTGCACGATGATAGGGCCTACTGCTGCTTGTCCGGAATTATCCGGGCGCTTTCGCGTTGTTACAATGAGTTGTCGTTGTGCCTCTAGGGCTCCCGGGATCCGGCTTATAAAGGCGCACGGATCTAGGGTTTACATGGAGAGTCCTAGCCGGATTACAGATAGCCTAACTACGGTACAATATCTTGCCGTGCACGTCACGGATCCGTCTTCCATATACGTCGTACTGGATCCGGGTTCCTCATGGGCCTCCATGGATCCGGGTTACTCCTAATGTCGGTACGGATCCGGCTTACTGATCCTGGGCTGGACTTCTTCCTTCATGATCAACGAGCAATCGGGCCGCCCGATGGGCCACACGCCTCATCACCATCTCGTGGGCCACCCGGGCTTGCCGGATCTAGGCACCGTCGATGGTACACCCATGAAGTATACCCACAACGAGTAGCCCCCAGAGTTTTCCGAGTTTCACCTGCAGTTTCCGCCTTGCTGGTTCATCATAATCTCCGGCAAACGTTGGTAACGCGGAGAAACTTGAAGAGCTCCAACTTCACATTTTCTTCTTTCCCCAACTATTAGTCGGAAAATTCTCCCATCCTGCGGGACTTCATCCATTGACATTCCAAAGAACATTTCCGGGTTACTCCCTGCTCGCGAATGAGAACTAACTTATCCTCACGCAATTACCCGGAATCTTAAAAGACTCGAACGGTTCCGCCAATTCTGGCGCCATTTTCGCGCGATTTCTGCGGTAACTTATCTCTAGCCATTTTTACTGTTAGGGTTTGGGACACGTGTCGTGCATCCAACGGTGCGACGCTTGCGTTCCGACCACAGGATGCGGAGCACGAATCTTATCCCCTCAGCCTATAAATATCCGCCGTCGAGGCCCTTACCCTCATTCACCCCCCTTCTCACCCTCTCGCCGAGCGCCGCCCGTGAGCTCTTCCTCCGCCGTGCCGGAACCTGCCGGAATAGTCGCCGGAGCATCACCGGAGCGAGTCCACCACCGCAGTGTTCTTCGTGTTCTTAACTCCGGCGAGCCACCGCGCGGAAAACTCGTCGCCGGCGACTCCGACCACCGCATACGCCATTACGGTAAGTCTTCGAGCTTCACTTTCGCGCCGTAGTCGGTAGGGGTGAACTTGGGGAAGACGATGCGAGATCCGACTAAAGTAAGTCTCCGCCAAACCCTTTTTCTTCAGATGTCTTCAACGACTCCGCCTCCGACCTCGGAACCAATCATGGCGACCCCAATCTCCTCCGCCCCTCCTCCCTTCGTTCCAGTCAGGCTGGATCCTTCAAAGGATTCCGGCAAGGAGGCTGAGGGGACCTCTGCTCACCCGGAGAAAGCCTCCGGGGCGGGTCAAACGGAGCACCAGGCGGAAGAGGTCACAAAGAAGTCGAAAGCTCGGAAGCGAGATTCTGAAGCTAAAGGAAAATGGTGGCCCTGTACCACCACCGAGATGGAGCTAAAGAACCTCGAGGCGGAGGGCTTCCTGCAACCCGGAAGCTGGAGATCAGTTCCAAATGAACTAGCTCCGGCTCCGAGGGACGACGAGATGGTGCTGACGAAGGCACTGGTGGAGCGCGGATTTTCATTTCCGCCTTCGGACTTCTTCCTGGAGATTCTGAAGACGTATGGACTCCAACCCCACAACATATCTCCAAACAGCGTGCTTGCCATCAGCAACCACGTCACCCTCTGCGAAGGCCATCTCCGTGTAACCCCCGAGATCTCTCTCGTTCCAATATTTTTCTCTCGTCAAGAAGGAGAGGATCCGGCAATCCGCCGAACTCGCTACATGCGGATCCATCACCTTTATGATCCGCCCGGGCCGCGTCTACCCCCCCACCGACCGCCACGAATCCGCGAGGTACTGGTCCGGGGGTTTCTTCTATTTGAAGGACGTCTCCGACCCCGCGAGTGAAAAGAAACTTCCACCTTTTAAGAACTGCCCCGCCACCGAGCTTCCGTCATGGACGCACTGCCCCCACTTCTCCGACTCGCCTCAACTGACCCGCGCTGTCAGGCGGATCTGCAAGCTCACGGAGGAGGGGCTGACGGGGAAGGACTTAACCCTTTCCTGGTTTACTAAGCGGATCCAGCCGCTCCAACAAAGGGACCGCCTGATGTTTGAATACACAGGGCGCGATGATCCAATGCGCGCCACCAAAGACAATCTCTCCGCCGACGCCATCGACAAGAGGATCCGGGTCCTCATCAAGATCTCACGTGAACTCCATGTTCACGTATGCAACAAAGACATCCACACAAATGGATCCGGAACCGCGGTACGTTGTCTTGACTTTGGTTTATTGTTTTTCTTCAAAAAATTTCATCTAAGTGTTTAACTTTGCATTAGCTCGAGGCGCTTGAGGAAAATGAACTCGGAACTCTCCTCCGAGTCCCATCCACCGGTAACGCGGATCCGGAAGCCGCATCGGAGGCGGAAGCTCCCGAGGCTTCCCGCCCCGCTAAGAGGAAGAAGCCTGCTCCTTCCAGCCCTCATGCGAAACGCGCCCGCGAAGTGCTCAGCATTGCGGCTACCCGGAAATTGGAGGCGGAAAAGAAGCGCCTCTCGCTGATTAATACCAGCAACAAGGGGCAGCCTGCCATCCAGCATTTCTTCAAACCTTCCGGGTAAACGTCTACTTCCGAGGCCCAAGTTCTGGTTTAACGCTCGCTCTTATACTTTTATGTTTTTCCTGAAGCTCCGGAAGCCAGCCCCCCAAGGCCACAAGGGTCCTCAAGAAGAGAGCTAGGCCATCTCCGGCTTCTTTTCCCATTACTCCTGAGGTTGAAGTTCCGCCCAAGGCTTCCTCCGTCTCCAAGCCGGATCCAAAGGATATCATCAACATTGATGACCTTCCTGAAGATCCCGCTCATCATGGCGATTCCGCCAAGGGGACCTCCTCACCCGTTCCTCCGCCAGATCAGCCAAGCTCCGCTTTCGCGGGGCCCACTGGAGAAGAACAGGAGCAAAAGGCTAAGCTCCTCCAAGTTACCAACGCGACCCGAGTCAACCTCCAACCAACTCCGTCCCTCCAAAAGCTTACCCTTGCACAACATCACGCGGAAGTTTCCGCCATGCTGAACAAGGTATGGGGAAAACCGGAGGAGGAGGTGGGTTATCTTGCCGAGCTGGAGGACAGCCTGAAGGAATTTTTCGCCAAGCACAAGGAAGTGCGGCAGGTAATACTAGCCCCCAAGCATTGGGTGATATAGTTCCGTGTAACATGTATTATCCGATGCTTTCCCAGAATGTACTTTAGACGGAAATTTAAAAATTTTATACCTCAAAGACTGAATTCCTCGCTAGCCCCCAAGATTTTAAATATCCGGCTAACTCCCTGCTGCTTCGCAGACCACGCGGAAATTGCACGAAGATCTGCGCATTCACGTGCTAGAGCAAATCACGGAGATCGAGGGGCTGCGCTGGAATGCGGAAAACAGCCAAAAGGCTATCCAGCTGCTTGAGACCCGCCTTAAAGGTACGAGATCCGGGTCTTCACTTTTTGTGCCGTCATAGTTGTTCAGGATGCATAATATGTGCAACTTTCTGCCTTCAGAAGAAACTGCCAAGCACTCCTCGTTCGATGAGCTTTCCGCCAAAGTCAAGGTGCTTGAGGCGGAGAACGAGTCCCTCAAAACCTTCATTAAAGAATCCTCTAGTAAGGAGACTGAGGCGAGGAAAGTGCTCTCCGAGAAGCATGCCCGCGACAAGGCGGAGCTGATTGACAAACTGGAGAAAAGCCAGGGCCGCGTGCTCTCCGTGATATCCAAGAACAGAGCCAGGCCATTGACAAACTTATCTTCCGTAAGCATTTTTCCGTGTCGTTGCGCTGTCCATCTTGTATGTTTTTCTCTCTAACGGAACTGAACCTCTCCACAGCAAGCCTTGGCTTTGAATGGTCAAAAGAGTCAAACCTTAAGAGGACGGAGGCATACGATGAAGCGCGGAGTTCCATTGACGCGCTATTTGAAGCTTGTCGCGGAATCGCCACGGCTCTGTCTCTGAAGAAGGCCAAAACCACAGTCATCGATACGATGACCAAACTTAGGCGACAGGTGCCGGATTTCATCAAGGACTGGCAGAAGTCTTCAGCACGCGGAGTCGCATCCCTCGTCTTGGCCACCTGCAAGGCTCACTTCCCCTCGCTCAACCTGGCGGATGTTGCACGCGGAACCCCCAAGGACTCCGACATGGGCGCCCTCCTCGCGGAAACCGAAGGCTATGAGCAGCTGTTTGTCAGGCGAGTGGATCACTCGTTCTGGTACAACAAGCACGATCTGCCCGAAGGATTTTCCGATGCAGAGGAAGAAGCAGGTGAGCCGGAGTATTACGGGGAAGGATCCGGTTCAAGCGGCGAGCATTCCGGAGAAAACTCTGGTGACGACTCCGAAGCCGGATCTGGTGACAGCGATGACGGCTCCACCTACCAGCAATCTGAAGAGGAGGACTCCGAATAGAGTTCCTGTTTTAAACAATGAAACAAGTTGCATCATTTTGGCCCCAGAGTGGGTTTGTAATAAGACTTAAATTCTTAAGTAGCTAGGAACAAAACGATTATGCATGGGGCGGAAACACTTATCCTGCTATCCGTTAATGTTATGTGCATGTTTCGTTTTATGTCGGAAAGCAAGTGCTGACTTCGTTGTTTTCCGGCTTGCCCGCTTGACCTTCCGCGAGCCGGAAGACCTTAGCCGGAACGCTCGCCAGCGGCGACGAAGCCCAATGGCAATCCGTCAATAACCGCGGAAACAAGCCCCCAAGCATAGGTGCCGGAAGTCGCTACTAGGAATCCACGAGTTCGCAACAGACAACAACTTAATCAGAAAACTTAAGCTTACGTCCTAAAGGACGATTTTTGAAAATCACAACTTTTATACACGCCTAGGCGGAAAAATTCCAGCTCTGCGGTTTTAGTCGGAAAACATACACGATCTAAAAATGAACAAGTAAAGGAGGTAAAAGACTCAAAGAGTGAACCAAAAGCTTTATTTCATTGATCATGTATAATATTGTTACAAGGTATGCAATTCTATGCTAAGTGTGGAAAGGACGTAGCCGTGCAATGTTCCAAGGGCGATCTCGTCTCGTCGTAGATATCATCCGGATCCTCACGCTTGCGTTTCCGGCGCCAATTAGCAGTGTCTGTCCCTCGCCTCTCGGAAATCGACAAGGTAGTATGATCCGTTGTGAAGCACTTTGCTAACGACGAAGGGTCCTTCCCATGGAGATTGCAGCTTATGGTCTTTCACCTGTCGAAGGCGGAGGACCGGGTCTCCTCGCCATGAAGGAGCGTTTCCGAACTCGACGACTGTGATAGCGTCGGAGCTTCTGCTGGTAGATGGCGGAGCGCTGATCAGCTAGGTTCCGAGCTTCCTCGATCAGGTCCACAGATAGCTGTCTGGCCTCATCACACTACAAGAAAAGTTCTGATAGACAACGTCTCAAAATCGTCCGCTAAGGGGTATTTTTCGTCGCCCATGGGCCTAACCCGACGATATGGGTTCTGTTGTGGAAACTGCGTCAGGCAAAGTCCAACGACGTTTTTTCGGTCCGTCGCGCTTGGGCGCCCTTCCGCCACGGAAAATCGGACCGTTGCGCAAGTGTTTCCGGGAGCCCGTTGACTGCCGACATCATGCAAACCGACACGTGCGCACGCCGTTAACCGGCGGTTAACGGCGTTAACCGGCCGAAACCCCGTGGTAGATGGTAGGCCCACACGAGGCTCGCCACGTCTTAGCGGGCCGGGCCAGCCGACATAGTTTGACCGGTCAACTATATAGCTGGGCTGGTCCATTAGTTACGTGGGCCGGGCCTAACCTCTAAGGTTGACTCGGTCAAAACTTAAATGGGCCGGCCCATTTAACATGTGGGGTCCACCTACAGCCTATCGGGCCAGCCCAAGAAGCAAGTGGGCCGGGCCGAAACACAGGTGGGTCCCACTTTCCTGGTAAAGGGCCGGCCCATTTAGTGTGTGGGGTCCACCGTGTAGCAAGTGGGCCGGCCCAAAAACACAGTGGGTCCCACTTTCCAGGTTAAAGGGTCGGCCCATTTAGTATGTGGGGTCCACCATATAGCAAGTGGGCCGGCCCAACAAGATAGTGGGCCGGCCAAAAACACAGTGGGTCCCACTTTCCCGTTAAAGGGCCGGCCCATTTGGTGTGTGGGGTCCACCATATAGCAAGTGGGCCGGCCCAACAAGATAGTGGGCCGGCCAAAAGCACAGTGGGTCCCACCTTCCCGTTTAAAGGCCGGCCCATTTAGTATGTGGGGTCCACCATATAGCAAGTGGGCCGACCCAACAAGATAGTGGGCCGGCCAAAAACCCAGGTGGGTCCCACCTTCCCGTTAAAGGGCCGGCCCATTTAGTATGTGGGGTCCACCATATAGCAAGTGGGCCGGCCCAACAAGATAGTGGGCCGGGCCAAAAGCACATGTGGGTCCCACCTTCCTGTTAAAGGGCCGGCCCATTTACCATGTGGGACCACCATATACCAAATGGGCTGGCCCAACAAGATAGTGGGCCGGCCCATTTACCATGTGGGACCACCATATACCAAATGGGATGGCCCAACAAGATAGTGGGCCGGCCCAATAAGCATGTGGATCCCACTATCGTGTAACCGGGCCGGCCTACTAAAGAAGTGGGCCGACCCAAAATGAAAGTGGGTCCCACACTACTGTAAGTGGGCCGGCCCAATCTGTTGTAGTGCCCTACTTGTTTGACTAGTCAACATGCATTAAATTTCATGAGCCTAAAATCTGATATCAATGATACACACAATTACATACACAAATAAAACAAGTAGGAAAATTACAAGGCAATTCATGTGCCCAAATAAAAAAATTACATAGAATCATTGAGGACTTCTATTAGCATCATCAATAACACGTTGACATTTGGCAATCGCCTTGATTGAATCTTGTGTACTCTTTGTCAACATATCAGCTACGGATCTTAAAGCAAGCAATACCATGTCTTTTATAAAGTACAGACCTTGAGATATTTACTTGTTTGATGAAAGCAATGGTCTAGGTTGACTGGCTATGAGAAGATGCATCGAAGAAATATCGAAGTTTTTGTGGGCCTCACTTCTAATGAAGATTGCTTCATCAAAACCGCATTCCGATAATAATGCAAAAAGAGTTAAACGATGAACTATGCAAACATTTATTATGCAATGTAGATATAAGATAATAACAAGTTGCATAAATAAGACAATGTATGGAACTTGTACTAAGCACAAACTTACATCATAATGTTGCACATGGTCGCTACAGATCCTTTTTTGGCGACTATCTTCTAATGATGACCGCTTCATTAAAACTGCATTCTGGTAACATTGCAAACATAGTTACAACAATTAACTATTCAAACATGTATTACGCAATGTAGAGATCGATAACAAAGCATGTAGCGTAAATAAGCACAAGATAAGATAAGATGCATGTACTAAGCACATACCGGCTCGTCGCAGTCCTTCTCTTGCGTGCACTAGTCGTGGTCAACATGCCTGTCATTTTAGGTTCAGCCATCAAGTGAAATGCTAATCCTCCTCGCTCCATTGTCCTTAATCCGTGTTTAGATATCACATTTAAGACCAAGTCACTGGTTTCAAATAACAAAAACTTGAGCCGCCAAATGAATAAGCCAATATTTACCGGATATCGATTAAAACCAACTAGATGTTGCTTTGCATGAGATACGAATTTCAGACATTCGATTTAGAGTAGGGTAATGCCAAGGTTTTCCACATAAAGTAAACCGGCATTAAGAATGACCAAATGTCGTGTTCAAATCACCTTCGCAGCTTTCTCCAAGACAAGCATATCAAATAGGCAGAAACATAGTAAAGCATGAATGGCATTGCTATGGCAGTGGTTCCAAGTGTTAATCTCTTGCATAAGGAACAATGCATATAGGTTATAGATAATAACGGAAGTAAACTGCCAAACA
>NC_061508.1:256808155-256825990 GCF_022539505.1 Lolium rigidum | reverse complement strand
TTGATATGTATTAGGGTTAAACTAATTAAGCCGCTGTTGATCGACTAGATGCATTAACTAATTAAATTCTACTGACTATGAATTATTTCTTTTTTAGCCCTCCGGATCGAGCACTTCTTCTGTAAAGTCGAGGAAGCGAGGCCCGGCCAAAAGTTGGATGACGGTGTTAGGCACGACATCACCCACATCGAAAAGGATGGTAAACCGATTGCTCCAGAGAAAGGTGCAAAGGCATTTATAGCTCAATGCGGAGTGCTTGTTAGGGACCACGATCCCGATCACCGTTCGAGAATGGCACAAGCCGAAGGGACTAGTGCTGTCTGCAGAGGAAGAAGGTCAAGGTCTTTATATCGATGATGTAGCCAAAAACAGCATTATGGACAAGCTCATGTCACATTTTAACATAGTACCCGAAGAGGGGGTGACGCTGAAAAGGCCAAGATGGAGCAGGCCCTCCGCGAGTTTGGCAAGAAGAAGATGGCCGAACTATTCAAGAGCCACAAGAAAAGATTGCGCCGCCTTATCAAGATAAAGAAGACTCCGGACAATGAGAAGGTAAAAAATCACTGGGAAGAATTCGTGAAGTACAGCACAGAGTCAGAAGAATTTAAGAGAAGGTCGGAAATAAATAAGGCAAATGCTGCGTTGAAGCTATATCACCAAATTCTGGGTCCAGGTGGATACAGGGCTAACCGTCCAAAGTGGCAAGCAGCTGAGGCGGAACTGGCCAGTAAAGGGATCAGATTAGGGACACACGGTTGGATCGAACGGTGCAAGGAGTGGTTCTACGGGATTGGGGGAACGTTGGATCCAGAAACAGGGAAGTGCATCTATAAGAAAGCTCATCTGAAGGTTCCCATTGATGCCCTGGAAAGAGCACATAGGGACGTGGAGGCGGGGTTGTTCCAGCCCGAAAGAGAGAACGATGAGCTGACACGCGCCCTTGGGAACAAAGAACACGGCGGACGAACACGAGGCACGAAGGCTCCGTTCCGTGGAAGTATGGCTTCCTGCGGAAAGGAAGAGATTTCCTGATAAAAGCCATGAGAGGAGGAAGGCAAGGGAAAAAGACCGCCTGGCTAACTTAGAGGAGGGTATGAGCACCATGAAAGCCCAATTAACCATGGTAACCCAAGTACTTACATCTCAGATGGCTCAGGGGAAGGCTGTAGATCCTGCATTGCTCAATGCCCTCGCCCCGCTGCAATCTCAACCACACCGGAAAAGCAGCGTGGCTTCCTCTCAGCAGGTGGATAATGATGATGATGATGACCAGGTGGTCGAGCCTCCTCGCTACCCCCCCCGTGGATGATCTCACTGAGAGCCGTCCTTGTGAGCTGCATGTTAAAGTTTTCAACCTATCCTTCAAGGCGGCGGTCGGCATCCTCTTACCTACAAGGTCTTACCATTGCCGTTCGGTCCAAGACGACTTTGCTTGTTGTGATGGTGGATGAAGTGTTGAGAGATTATGAGGGGTTGGTGCTTGAGCACCCTGCGGGGGAAGATGGGGAAATCAAAGAACTGGGAGAAGCCCGTAGAACCACCGTGCAATGGCGGAAGGAGAACATTGTGTTTCCAGGTGAGAAGCCAACAAGCATGCCACCTCCGCCTCCTCCGCCACCTATGCAGTCTCCTCCGCGTGATGATTCTCCTGTGCGCGATGATGATTCCCCTATCCATGACCAGTCTGCTCCGCGTGAAAATACTCCGCCGCCTCCTCCTCCTCGTCAGGAGACTCCGCCGCCTCCACTTAAGCAAAAGAGGAAGCTGTCCGCGGCACCTCCTACGAGCTCCGAAGAGATCATCAACTCCAATGAGGGCACAGACTCCGAGTTGTTACCACATGAGCAGATCGAAGAGCAAAAGGCGTTTCTTGCGCCGAAGAAGATGTTTATTCGACCGCGGACGAGTGAAGCACTTTGCCGAGACGAGAATGAAGAGACCTGAGCTGAGAGCTGATTATGACCGCTCTCTTGGACGAGTCCTCTAGAGCGAGCAAAGAAGCAAAAAAGTCGCCCAGCTTGGACAGCAGGACATTCGAGGCCGCACCCCACTTCATCGTGGAGCCATATCATGATCCGAGAGACGGCATCGATGATCGAACGGGCGGCTAGAGCTCAGGGAGCATCAGTTGAGTACGAAGATTACTATCCAACGGCTCAAGTGGTAAACAAGTATAGATACGGAAAAGATCTCGTCAAACCTGGCGAGCTCGCGCGTCTAGGGACTGATACGTCTCCGACGTATCGGTAATTTCTTATGTTCCATGCCATATTATTGATGATACCTACATGTTTTATGCACACTTTATGTCATATTCGTGCATTTTCTGGAACTAACCTATTAACAAGATGCCGAAGTGCCGCTTCGTTGTTCTGCTTGTTTTTGGTTTCAGTAAATCCTAGTAACGAAATATTCTCGAAATTGGACGAAATCAAGACCCGTGGGCCTATTTTGCCACGAACCTTCCAGAAGACCGAAGAGCATACGAAGTGGGGCCACGAGGTGGCGACACCACAAGGCGGCGTGGCCAAGGGGGGGCCCGCGCCGCCCTATGGTGTGGGCCCCTCGTCATCCCTCCGTCTCCGCCCTTCCGCCTACTTAAAGCCTCCGTCGCGAAACCCCTGATGCGAAAAACCACGATACGGAAAACCTTCCAGAGCCGCCGCCATCGCGAAGCCAAGATCCGGGGGACGGAGTCTCCGTTCCGGCACCTGCCGGACGGGGAAGTGCCCCGGAAGGCTTCTCCATCGACACCGCTGCCATCTCCACCGCCATCTTCATCACCGCTCTGCTCCCATGAGGAGGGAGTAGTTCTCCATCGAGGCTCGGGGCTGTACCGGTAGCTATGTGGTTCATCTCTCTCCTATGTACTTCAATACAATAATCTCATGAGCTGCCTTACATGATTGAGATTCATATGATGATGCTTGTAATCTAGATGTCACTATGCTAGTCAAGTGAGTTTTACTTATGTGATCTCCGGAGACTCCTTGTCCCACGTGTGTAAAGGTGACAGTGTGTGCACCGTGTGGGTCTCTTAGGCTATATTTCACGTAATACTTACTCACTCGTTATGAATGCCGTAGTGAAGTGCTTATTTATATCTCTTTATGATTGCAATGTGTTTTGTATCACAATTTATCTATGTGCTACTCTAGTGATGTTATTAAAGTAGTTTATTCCTCCCGCACGGTGTAATGGTGACGAGTGTGTGCATCCGTGTTAGTACTTGGCATATGCTATGATCATGATCTCTTGTAGATTGTGGAGTTAATTATCATTATGATAGTATTGATGTGATCTATTCCTCCTACATAGTGTGAAGGTGACGAGTGTGCATGCTTTGTGTTAGTACTTGGTTTAGTCGTGTTGATCTTTCTTGCACTCTAAGGTTATTTAAATATGAACATTGAATTGTGGAGCTTGTTAACTCCGGCATTGAGGGTTCGTGTAATCCTACGCAATGTGTTCATCATCCAACAAGAGTGTAGAGTATGCATTTATCTATTATGTTATGTGATCAAAGTTGAGAGTGTCCACTAGTGAAAGTCTATTCCCTAGGCCTTGTTCCTAAATATCGCTATCGCTGCTTGTTTCTTGTTTCTTTGCATTACTCACTGTCGTGTTACTACTCGCTGCGTTACTACTCGCTTGTTTCTCGTCTCGGGCAAAGCACTTTTCGGTGCCGTTGCTACTACTTATTCATACCACCTGTATTTCACTATCTCTTCGTCGAACTAGTGCACCTATACATCCGACAAGTGTATTAGGTGTGTTGGGGACACAAGAGACTTCTTGCTTTGTGGTTGCGGGGTTGCACGAGAGGGATATCTTTGACCTCTTCCTCCCCGAGTTCGATAAACCTTGGGTGATCCACTTAAGGGAAACTTGTTGCTCGTTCTACAAACCTCTGCTCTTGGAGGCCCAACACTGTCTACAAGAATAGAAGCACCCGTAGACATCAAGCACTTTTCCGGCGCCGTTGCCGGGAGGAAAGGTAAAAAGGCACTCATACTCCGGTTCCGGGTAACGAGTACTTTTCTGGCGCCATTGTGTTTGTGCTCGAAGCTATTTCCTTTAGATCCTGCAATTGCATCTTTTTGTTTCTTGTTTACACTAGTTTGGCATAATGGACAACAATGAGCTTCTTATTCTATTTCCTGATTTAAGACATGGATGGTTTGATGCGAAAATTAAAAAACCTATGAAATCTTATTTGCATGCTTGGTAGTAATATTAGTATGAACGCTTTGAACACCATTGTTGATAATAATATAGAAAGTTCTAAGCTTGGGGAAGCTGGTTTTCATGATCTTTTTAGTCCCCCAAGCATTGAGGAGAAAATTTTCTTTGATGATACTTTGCCTCCTATTTATGATGATTATAATAGTGGTCTTTTGGTACAACCTACTATGGAGAGTAAATTTTTTTGTGATTATACTATGGCTCCTACACTTGATGAGAATAATAATGATAGCTACTTTGTTGAATTTGCTCCTACTACAATTAATAAGAATGACTATGCTTATGTTGGGAGTAGTAATAATTTTATGCATGAGACTCATGATAAGAATGCTTTATGTGATGGTTATATTGTTGAGTTTGCTCATGTTGCTACTGAAAGTTATTATGAGAGAGGAAAATATGGTTGTAGAAATTTTCATGTTACTAAAACACCTCTCTATGTGCTGAAATTTTTGAAGCTACACTTGTTTTATCTTCCTATGCTTGTCACTTTGCTCTTCATGAACTTGTTTATTTACAAGACTCCTATGCATAGGAAGCATGTTAGACTTAAATATGTTTTAAATTTGCCTCTTGATGCTCTCTTTTGCTTCAACTACTATTTCTTGCGAGTGCATCATTAAAACTGCTGAGCCCATCTTAACGGCTATAAAGAAAGAACTTCTTGGGAGATAACCCATGTGTTATTTTGCTACAGTATTTTTTGTTTTATATTTGAGTCTTGGAAGTTGTTTACTACTGTAGCAACCTCTCCTTATCTTAGTTTTATGTTTTGTTGTGCCAAGTAAAGTCTTTGATAGTAAAGTAAGTACTAGATTTGGATTACTGCGCAGTTCCAGATTTCTTTGCTGTCACGAATCTGGGTCTACCTCCCTGTAGGTAGCTCAGAAAATTAAGCCAATTTACGTGCATGATCCTCAGATATGTACGCAACTTTCATTCAATTTGGGCATTTTCATTTGAGCAAGTCTGGTGGCCTAATAAAATCCATCTTTACGGACTGTTCTGTTTTGACAGATTCTGCCTTTTTATTTCGCATTGCCTCTTTTGCTATGTTGGATGAATTTCTTTGATCCATTAATGTCCATTAGATTTGTGCAATGTCTAGAAGTGTTAAGAATGATTGTGTCACCTCTGAACATGTTAATTTTTATTGTGCACTAACCCTCTAATGAGTTGTTTCAAGTTTGGTGTGGAGGAAGTTTTCAAGAATCAAGAGAGGAGTATGATGCAATATGATCAAGGAGAGTGAAAGCTCTAAGCTTGGGGATGCCCCGGTGATTCACCCCTGCATATTCTAAGAAGACTCAAGCGTCTAAGCTTGGGGATGCCCAAGGCATCCCCTTCTTCATCGACAACATTATCAGGTTCCTCCCCTGAAACTATATTTTTATTCCGTCATATCTTATGCACTTTGCTTGGAGCGTCGGTTTGTTTTGTTTTTGTTTTGTTTGAATAAAATGGATCCTAGCATTCACTTTGTGGGAGAGAGACACGCTCCGCTGTAGCATATGGACAAATATGTCCTTAGGCTCTACTCATAGTATTCATGGCGAAGTTTCTTCTTCGTTAAATTGTTATATGGTTGGAATTGGAAAATACTACATGTAGTAACTCTAAAATGTCTTGGATAATTTGATACTTGGAAATTGTTGTGCTCATGTTTAAGCTCTTGCATCATATACTTTGCACCCATTAATGAAGAAACACTTAGAGCTTGCTAATTTGGTTTGCATATTTGGTTTCTCTAGAGTCTAGATAACATCTAGTATTGAGTTTTGAACAACAAGGAAGACGGTGTAGAGTCTTATAATGTTTACAATATGTCTTTTATGTGAGTTTTGCTGCACCGTTCATCCTTGTGTTTGTTTCAAATAACCTTGCTAGCCTAAACCTTGTATCGAGAGGGAATACTTCTCATGCATCCAAAATACTTGAGCCAACCACTATGCCATTTGTGTCCACCATACCTACCTACTACATGGTATTTATCCGCCATTCCAAAGTAAATTGCTTGAGTGCTACCTTTAAAATTCCATCATTCACCTTTGCAATATATAGCTCATGGGACAAATAGCTTAAAAACTATTGTGGTATTGAATATGTACTTATGCACTTTATCTCTTATTAAGTTGCTTGTTGTGCGATAACCATGCTTCTGGGGACGCCATCAACTATTCTTTGTTGAATATCATGTGAGTTGCTATGCATGTTCGTCTTGTTTGAAGTAAGAGCGATCTACCACCTTTATGGTTGGAGCATGCATATTGTTAGAGAAGAACATTGGGCCGCTAACTAAAGCCATGATTCATGGTGGAAGTTTCAGTTTTGGACATATATCCTCAATCTCATATGAGAATAATAATTGTTGCCACATGCTTATGCATTAAAGAGGAGTCCATTATCTGTTGTCCATGTTATCCCGGTATGGATGTCTAAGTTGAGAATAATCAAAAGCGAGAAATCCAAAATGCGAGCTTTCTCCTTAGACCTTTGTACGAGCGGCATGGAGGTACCCCATTCGACACTTGGTTAAAACATGTGTATTGCGATGATCCGGTAGTCCAAGCTAATTAGGACAAGGTGCGGGCACTATTAGTATACTATGCATGAGACTTGCAACTTGTAAGATATAATTTACATAACTCATATGCTTTATTACTACCGTTGACAAAATTGTTTCATGTTTTCAAAATAAAAGCTCTAGCACAAATATAGCAATCGATGCTTTCCTCTTTGAAGGACCATTCTTTTACTTTTATGTTGAGTCAGTTCACCTATCTCTCTCCACCTCAAGAAGCAAACACTTGTGTGAACTGTGCATTGATTCCTACATACTTGCATATTGTACTTGTTATATTACTCTATGTTGACAATTATCCATGAGATATACATGTTATAAGTTGAAAGCAACCGCTGAAACTTAATCTTCTTTTGTGTTGCTTCAATACCTTTACTTTGATTTATTGCTTTATGAGTTAACTCTTATGCAAGACTTATTGATGCTTGTCTTGAAGTACTATTCATGAAAAGTCTTTGCTTTATGATTCACTTGTTTACTCATGTCATTACCATTGTTTTGATCGCTGCATCCACTACATATGTTTACAAATAGTATGATCAAGGTTATGATGGCATGTCACTTCAGAAATTATCTTTGTTATCGTTTTACTCGCTCGGGACGAGCAGAACTAAGCTTGGGGATGCTTGATACGTCTCCGACGTATCGATAATTTCTTATGTTCCATGCCATATTATTGATGATACCTACATGTTTTATGCACACTTTATGTCATATTCGTGCATTTTCCGGAACTAACCTATTAACAAGATGCCGAAGTGCCGATTCTTTGTTCTGCTGTTTTTGGTTTCAGAAATCCTAGTAACGAAATATTCTCGGAATTGGACGAAATCAAGACCCAGGGGCCTATTTTGCCACGAACCTTCCGAAGACCGAAGAGCATACGAAGTGGGGCCACGAGGTGGTGACACCCACAAGGCGGCGCGGCCAAGGGGGGCGCGCCGCCCTATGGTGTGGGCCCCTCGTCGGCCCTCCGACTCCGCCCTTCCGCCTACTTAAAGCCTCCGTCGCGAAACCCCCGATGCGAAAAACCACGATACGGAAAACCTTACCGAGACGCCGCCACCGCCAATCCCATCTCGGGGGATTCTGGAGATCACCTCCGGCACCCTGCCGGAGAGGGGATTCATCTCCCGGAGGACTCTACACCGCCATGGTCGCCTCCGGAGTGATGAGTGAGTAGTTCACCCCTGGACTATGGGTCCATAGCAGTAGCTAGATGGTTGTCTTCTCCTCATTGTGCTTCATTTTTGGATCTTGTGAGCTGCCTAACATGATCAAGATCATCTATCTGTAATACTCTATGTTGTGTTTGTCGGGATCCGATGGATAGAGAATACCATGTTATGTTAATTATCAAGTTATTACATATGTGTTGTTTATGATCTTGCATGCTCTCCGTTATTACTAGAGGCTCTGGCCAAGTTTTTGCTCTTAACTCCAAGAGGGAGTATTTATGCTCGATAGTGGGTTCATGCCTGCATTGACACCTGGACGATGTGACGAAAGTTCTAAGGTTGTGTTGTGTCTGTTGCCACTAGGGATAAAACATTGGCGCTATGTCCGAGGATGTAGTTGTTGATTACATTACGCACCATACTTAATGCAATTGTTCGTTGCTTTGCAACTTAATACCGGAAGGGGTTCGGATGATAACCCGAAGGTGGACTTTTTAGGCATAGATGCAGTTGGATGGCGGTCTATGTACTTTGTCGTAATGCCCAATTAAATCTCACTCGTACTTATCATGACATGTATGTGCATTGTTATGCCCTCTCTATTTGTCAATTGCCCGACTGTAATTTGTTCACCCAACATGCTTTTATCTTATGAGAGAGACACCTCTAGTGAACTGTGGACCCCGGTCCATTCTTTTATACTCGAAATACAAATCTGCTCGCAATACTTGTTTTTACTCGTTTTCTTTGCAAACAATCATCTTCCACACAATACGGTTAATCCTTTGTTACGAGCAAGCCGGTGAGATTGACAACCTCACTCGTTTCGTTGGGGCAAAGTACTTTGGTTGTGTTGTGCAGGTTCCACGTTGGCGCCGGAATCTCTGGTGTTGCGCCGCACTACATCCCGCCGCTATCAACCTTCAACGTGCTTCTTGGCTCCTCCTGGTTCGATAAACCTTGGTTTCTTTCGAGGGAAAACTTGCTGCTGTGCGCATCATACCTTCCTCTTGGGGTTCCCAACGAACGTGTGAAATACACGCCATCGGGGACTCGGATGCGAAGGTTGCATGAATGGTACCTGAAAGCCCGTCGAAGATGTGAAAGCTACCTCACGGTGTATCTTAGAGATGAGCATTACTTCCGGGGGAAGACGAGATAAACCTTGAGTTAGAAGAACTGTTTCAGCTTATTCAATCAAGACGCCCTCGACAAAGCTGTCATCGGTTGCTACCGCTCGTAAGTGATTTATTTGTGTAATTAAGTTTGTAGCTCATTCATTTGCACTAACAATTATCCTCATTATATTCTTTGTGTACGCTATACATTTAATTATGCAGAATGAAGAAGCTGGAATACAAAAGAGGCAAGCTCCTACCGCTGGGGTTCATAGACCCAAACACAGTTCATGAAGTTACGGTTCGACAGTACCCCAAGGACATAGAGGACAACATCGTAATGTTTTTAGAGAAGCAAGCAGACAAAGAGGATATATTATTTCCCAACAACTTCAAGTGAGTGTTATATATAACATACATTATGCTTGTGCACCTTCCACTTTATTCTCGTAATCATTGAGCTATGCTTGTGCAGATTCCACTTTATTCTCCTAATCATTGATCTTCCCCTTGGAGTTGTAAAAGTCATGGACTCGAAACGTAAAGAATATGCGGAATGGGCGGACATGGCTGCCATCCTCCAGAGGTAGTTTCAATCAATTTCGTATTGGCATCTTCATCCGTTCTAATTCGAAGATATCATCAACTAATCAATTACTCATTTACTCATTATTTTTTGCCGGGCAGGGCTTGGAAACGGTTCATCAATACTGTTCCGGGTAAATGGAAACCGGAGCTTACATTTGAAGATTACCCTGTAAGTAGTACTATATATATAGCTATGTCCGTGAAACTTTATATATGATATTTACTTTCATTACGATGCTTGATTATTAGTTTGATCGAACTATTTTTTCGTAAAGTGTATGAGGCAGGAACCAGGGAATAACTTATGTGGATACTACGTCTGCACCTTCATGCGTGACATGGCCAGTCCCAAGGGTGGGGATGCCCGTATACACCACACTCGTGTACGATAACAAAATTTCACAATTAATCTTAATTAGTACCATCTATTGTATTGAGTTCCATTCATATATTGATCTCCCTTTTTAAATATAGATGACACGCCACGGAACACTCTCATAACGGAGGATCAAATAAAAGCAATTCAAGAGGAAATCGCGGGATTCTTTATTACCGAGGCCCTTACCCCAGGTGGAGAGCACTATCGGCGGATCGTGACGGCGGAGGAAGTTCGTCGAGGAGATGTTGTATTGTAAATATGCATGCATTACGTGTACCTGTTGACGATGTCGTGTACTATTGACGATGTCTATATATATTCATGACGATTTTTTGTGGTTTCTTGAATGATATATATGCATTGCTGAAACTCTGCCGCGGCGGAGAAACGCCTGTTTCTCTGCCGCGGCGAGAAACGCTGGTACAGCCTAAACCTGTGCCGCGGCAGAGAAATAGCAATTCTCTGCCGCGGCAGAGGAACCTAGGCCCGGTTCGTACCACGAACCGGGACCAAAGGCCTTCCACCGCGAGCTCCCTGGCCGCACCACGTGTCGAGGCCTTTAGGCCCGGTTCAACTTTGAACCGGGACTAAAGGGTACCCCTTTAGTCCCGCCCAATTGGTCCCGGTTTGGGAACCGGGACTGAAGGCCCAAATGGACCGGGCCTACTGCCCCTTTTTCTACTTGTGATTGTATCATCTCCCTCTCTTGATCCTTGAAAATTTCCTCCACACCAAACTCAAAACAACTCATTAGAGGGTTAGTGCATAATAAAAATTTACATGTTCAGAGGTGAAATAATCATTCTTAACACTTCTGGACATTGCACAAAGCTACTGAACATTAATGGAACAAAGAAATTCATCCAACATAGCAAAAGAGGCAATGCGAAATAAAAGGCAGAATCTGTCAAAACAGAACAGTCCGTAAAGACGGATTTTATCGAGGCACCGAGACTTGCTCAAATGAAAATGCCCAAATTGAATGAAAGTTGCGTACATATCTGAGGATCACGCACGTAAATTGGCATATTTTTATGAGCTACCTACAGAGAGGCAGGTCGAAATTCGTGACAGCAAAGAAATCTGTTTCTGCGCAGTAATCCAAATCTAGTATGAACCTTACTATCAAAGACTTTACTTGGCACAACAATTCACAAAACTAAGATATGGAGAGGTTGCTACACTAGTAAACAACTTCCAAGACTCAAATATAAAATAAAAGTACTGTAGTAAAAGCATGGGTTGTCTCCCATAAGCGCTTTTCTTTAACGCCTTTCAGCTAGGCGCAGAAAGTGTATATCAAGTGTTATCAAGAGATGAAGCATCAATATAGGTGTTGGGAGTTTTCTCAACTATGCATTTTATCTTATCTATATGAGTTTCAGAGGCTCCCTTTTCATTATTCTTAGGTTTGCTACCCTCGTCAAACAAATTTTCAGGGACAAGCCAACCATAGTTATTCTCTAGAGCGTCATTCATTCCCGGGAGCTTACAAGGTATTGTTGTCTTAATCTCCCCACCATCATTAATATTATTAGTATACCTTACTCTCTCCATGTCCATCTTTTCAAGGATACTAACAAAATTGGTATAAGAGCCAAGCATATTGTATTTAGTAAATACCTTTCTAGCCTCTCTTGCTACACCATCAAATTCTTTAAGAAGGGTTTCTAAAATAAAATCTTTCTTTTCCCCTTCTTCCATATCACCGAGTGTGAGAAACATGTGTTGGATTATAGGATTAAGATTAACAAATTTAGTTTCCAACATGTGAACTAAAGAAGCAGCAGCAATTTCATAAGTAGGAGCAAGTTCTACCAAGTGTCTACCTTCAAAATCTTCAGTGGTACTAACATGAGTGAAAAAATCTTCTATATTATCTCTCCCAATTATAGACCCACGTCCTACCGGTATGTCTTTTAGAGTGTACTTAGGAGGAAACATGGTGAAATAAACAAAAAGTAAATAAAGTAAATGCAAGTAACTAATTTTTTTGTGTTTTTAATATGGAGAATGCAAAAAATAAAGTAAAGCTAGCAACTAATTTTTTTGTGTTTTGATATAATGCAGCAAACAAGAAAGTAAATAAAATAAAGCAAGACAAAAACAAAGTAAAGAGATTGGATTGTGGAGACTCCCCTTGCAGCGTGTCTTGATCTCCCCGGCAACGGCGCCAGAAAATATTGCTTGATGGCGTGTAATACACACGTTCGTTGGGAACCCCAAGAGGAAGGTATGATGCGCACAGCAGCAAGTTTTCCCTCAGAAAGAAACCAAGGTTTATCGAACCAGGAGGAGCCAAGAAGCACGTTGAAGGTTGATGGCAGCGGGATGTAGTGCGGCACAACACCAGGGATTCCGGCGCCAACGTGGAACCTGCACAACACAACCAAAGTACTTTGCCCAAACGAAACAGTGAGGTTGTCAATCTCACCGGCTTGTTGTAACAAAGGATTAGATGCATAGTGTGGATGATGATTGTTTGCAGAAAACAGTAAAGAACAATAGCAGCAGATTTGTATTTCAGATGTAAAGAATAGGACCAGGGTCCACAGTTCACTAGAGGTGTCTCTCCCATAAGATAAATAGCATGTTGGGTGAACAAATTACAGTCGGGCAATTGACAAATAGAGATGGCATGACAATGCACATACATGATATAATGAGTATAGTGAGATTTAATTGGGCATTACGACAAAGTACATAGACCGCTATCCAGCATGCATCTATGCCTAAAAAGTCCACCTTCAGGTTATCATCCGAACCCCTTCCAGTATTAAGTTGCAAACAACGAGACAATTGCATTAAGTATGGTGCTTAATGTAATCAATAACTACATCCTCGGACATAGCATCAATGTTTTATCCCTAGTGGCAACAGACATCCACAACCCTAGAACTTTCCGTCACTCGTCCCAGATTTAATGGAGGCATGAACCCACTATCGAGCATAAATACTCCCTCTTGGAGTTAAGAGTAAAAACTTGGCCGAGCCTCTACTAATAACGGAGAGCATGCAAGATCATAAACAACACTTAGGTAATAGATTGATAATCAACATAACATAGTATTCTCTATCCATCGGATCCCGACAAACACAACATATAGCATTACGGATAGATGATCTTGATCATGTTAGGCAGCTCACAAGATCCGACAATGAAGCACATAAGGAGAAGACAACCATCTAGCTACTGCTATGGACCCATAGTCCAGGGGTGAACTACTCACTCATCACTCCGGAGGCGACCATGGCGGTGAAGAGTCCTCCGGGAGATGATTCCCCTCTCCGGCAGGGTGCGGAGGCGATCTCCTGAATCCCCGAGATGGGATTGGCGGCAGCGGCGTCGATGCGTGTAATTGACACGTCCGTTGGGAACCCCAAGAGGAAGGTGTGATGCGCACAGCGGCAAGTTTCCCTCGGTTAGAAACCAAGGTTTAATCGAACCGAGTAGGGAGTCAAGAAGCACGTTGAAGGTTGATGGCGGCGGGATGTAGTGCGGCGCAACACCAGAGATTCCGGCGCCAGCGTGGAACCTGCACAACACAACCAAAGTACTTTGCCCCAACGAAACAGTGAGGTTGTCAATCTCACCGGCTTGCTGTAACAAAGGGTTAACCGTATTGTGTGGAAGATGATTGTTTGCAAGAAAACGATAAAACAAGTATTGCGACAGATTTGTATTTCAGTATAAGAGAATGGACCGGGGTCCACAGTTCACTAGAGGTGTCTTTCCCATAAGATAAAAGCATGTTGGGTGAACAAATTACAGTCGGGCAATTGACAAATAGAGAGGGCATAACAATGCACATACATGTCATGATAAGTACAGTGAGATTTAATTGGGCATTACGACAAAGTACATAGACCGCCATCCAACTGCATCTATGCATAAAAAGTCCACCTTGAGGTTATCACCCGAACCCCTTCCAGTATTAAGTTGCAAAGCAACAGACAATTGCATTAAGTATGGTGCGTAATGTAATCAACAACTACATCCTTAGACATAGCATCAATGTTTTATCCCTAGTGGCAACGAGCACAACACAACCTTAGGGGTTTCGTCACTCCCCGGATATCAATGAAGGCATGAACCCACTATCGAGCATAAATACTCCCTCTTGGAGTTACTAGCATCAACTTGGCCGGAGCCTCTACTAATAACGGAGAGCATGCAAGATCATAAACAACACATAGGTAATAACTTGATAATTAACATAACATGGTATTCTCTATCCATCGGATCCCGACAAACACAACATATAGCATTACAGATAGATGATCTTGATCATGTTAGGCAGCTCACAAGATCCAACAATGAAGCACAATGAGGAGAAGACAACCATCTAGCTACTTCTATGGACCCATAGTCCAGGGGTGAACTACTCACTCATCACTCCGGAGGCGACCATGGCGGTGAAGAGTCCTCCGGGAGATGAATCCCCTCTCCGGCAGGGTGCCGGAGGAGATCTCCGAGAATCCCCCGAGATGGGATTGGCGGCGGTGGCGTCTGCGGAAGGTTTTCCGTATCGTGGTTCTTCGTATCGGGGGTTTCGCGACGGAGGCTATAAGTAGGCGGAAGGGCAGAGTCGGAGGGCTGACGAGGGGCCCACACCATAGGGCGGCGCGGGCCCCCTCTGGCCGCGCGGCCCTATGGTGGCGGCGCCTCGTCGCCCCACTTCGTATCCCTTTCGGTCTTCTGGAAGCTTCGTGGCAAAATAGGACCCCGGGCGTTGATTTCGTCCAATTCCGAGAATATTTCGTTACTAGGATTTCTGAAACCAAAAACAGACGAGAAAACAGAATCGGCTCTTCGGCATCTTGTTAATAGGTTAGTTCCGGAAAATGCACGAATATGACATAAAGTGTGCATAAAACATGTAGATATCATCAATAATGTGGCATGGAACATAAGAAATTATCGATACGTCGGAGACGTATCAGCATCCCCAAGCTTAGTTCCGCTCGTCCCGAGCAGGTAAAACGATAACAAAGATAATTTCCGAAGTGACATGCCATCATAACCTTGATCATACTATTTATAAACATATGTAATGAATGCAGCGATCAAAACAATGGTAATGTCATGAGTAAACAAGTGAATCATAAAGCAAAGACTTTTCATGAATAGTACTTCAAGACAAGCATCAATAAGTCTTGCATAAGAGTTAACTCATAAAGCAATAAATCAAAGTAAAGGTATTGAAGCAACACAAAGGAAGATTAAGTTTCAGCGGTTGCTTTCAACTTGTAACATGTATATCTCATGGATAATTGTCAACATAGAGTAATATAACAAGTGCAATATGCAAGTATGTAGGAATCAATGCACAGTTCACACAAGTGTTTGCTTCTTGAGATGGAGAGAGATAGGTGAACTGACTCAACATAAAAGTAAAAAAGAATGGTCCTTCAAAGAGGAAAGCATCGATTGCTATATTTGTGCTAGAGCTTTTATTTTGAAAACATGAAACAATTTTGTCAACGGTAGTAATAAAGCATATGAGTTATGTAAATTATATCTTACAAGTTGCAAGCCTCATGCATACTATACTAATAGTGCCCGCACCTTGTCCTAATTAGCTTGGACTACCGGATCATCGCAATACACATGTTTTAACCAAGTGTCACAATGGGGTACCTCCATGCCGCCTGTACAAAGGTCTAAGGAGAAAGCTCGCATTTTGGATTTCTCGCTTTTGATTATTCTCAACTTAGACATCCATACGGGACAACATGGACAACAGATAATGGACTCCTCTTTAATGCATAAGCATGTGGCAACAATTATTATTCTCATATGAGATTGAGGATATATGTCCAAAACTGAAACTTCCACCATGAATCATGGCTTTAGTTAGCGGCCCAATGTTCTTCTCTAACAATATGCATGCTCCAACCATAAAGGTGGTAGATCTCTCTTACTTCAGACAAGACGGACATGCATAGCAACTCACATGATATTCAACAAAGAATAGTTGATGGCGTCCCAGAAGCATGGTTATCGCACAACAAGCAACTTAATAAGAGATAAAGTGCATAAGTACATATTCAATACCACGATAGTTTTTAAGCTATTTGTCCCATGAGCTATATATTGTAAAGGTGAATGATGGAATTTTAAAGGTAGCACTCAAGCAATTTACTTTGGAATGGCGGATAAATACCATGTAGTAGGTAGGTATGGTGGACACAAATGGCATAGTGGTTGGCTCAAGTATCTTGGATGCATGAGAAGTATTCCCTCTCGATACAAGGTTTAGGCTAGCAAGGTTATTTGAAACAAACACAAGGATGAACGGTGCAGCAAAACTCACATAAAAGACATATTGTAAACATTATAAGACTCTACACCGTCTTCCTTGTTGTTCAAAACTCAATACTAGATATTATCTAGACTTTAGAGAAACCAAATATGCAAACCAAATTAGCAAGCTCTAAGTGTTTCTTCATTAATGGGTGCAAAGTATATGATGCAAGAGCTTAAACATGAGCACAACAATTGCCAAGTATCAAATTATCCAAGACATTTTAGAGTTACTACATGTAGCATTTTCCAATTCCAACCATATAACAATTTAACGAAGAAGAAACTTCGCCATGAATACTATGAGTAGAGCCTAAGGACATACTTGTCCATATGCTACAACGGAGCGTGTCTCTCTCCCACAAAGTGAATGCTAGGATCCTTTTTATTCAAACAAAACAAATACAAAAACAAACCGACGCTCCAAGCAAAGTGCATAAGATGTGACGGAATAAAAATATAGTTTCAGCGGAGGAACCTGATAATGTTGTCGATGAAGAAGGGGATGCCTTGGGAATCCCCAAGCTTAGACGCTTGACTCTTCTTAGAATATGCAGGGGTGAACCACCGGGGCATCCCCAAGCTTAGAGCTTTCACTCTCCTTGATCATATTGTATCATCCTCCTCTCTTGATCCTTGAAAACTTCCTCCACACCAAACTCGAAACAACTCATTAGAGGGTTAGTGCACAATAAAAATTCATATGTTCAGAGGTGACACAATCATTCTTAACACTTCTGGACATTGCATAAAGCTACTGGACATTAATGGATCAAAGAAATTCATCCAACATAGCAAAAGAGGCAATGCGAAATAAAAGGCAGAATCTGTCAAAACAGAACCGTCCGAAAAGATGGATTTTATTAGGGCACCAGACTTGCTCAAATGAAAATGCCCAAATTGAATGAAAGTTGCGTACATATCTGAGGATCACTCACGTAAATTGGATTAATTTTCTGAGTTACCTACAGAGAATTAGACCCAGATTCGTGACAGACAAAGAAATCTGTTTCTGCGCAGTAATCCAAATCTAGTATTTACTTTACTATCAAAGACTTTACTTGGCACAACAAAACACAAAACTAAGATAAGGAGAGGTTGCTACAGTGGTAAACAACTTCCAAGACACAAATATAAAGTAAAATACTGTAGCAAAATAACACATGGGTTATCTTCCAAGAAGTTCTTTCTTTATAGCCATTAAGATGGGCTCAGCAATTTTAATGATGCACCCGCAAGAAATAGTATTTGAAACAAAAGAGAGCATCAAGAGGCAAATTCAAAACACATTTAAGTCTAAAATGCTTCCTATGCATAGGAATCTTGTAAATAAACAAGTTCATGAAGAGCAAAGTAACAAGCATAGGAAGATAAAACAAGTGTAGCTTCAAAAATTTCAGCACATAGAGAGGTGTTTTAGTAACATGAAAATTTCT